>NW_026512337.1:152500-300000 GCF_027579735.1 Bombina bombina
TTATGTGTTTATGTGTATACATGTCTGTCAAACACATATAAATACATTAAAATATACAGTATCTCACAAAAGTGAGTACACCCCTCACAATTTTGTAAATATTATATTATATCTTTTTATGTGACAACACTGAAGAAATGACACTTTAACACAATATAAAGTAGTGAGTGTACAGCCTGTATAACTGTGTAAATTTGCTGTCCCCTCAAAATAACTCAACACAGAGCCATTAATGTCTAAACTGTTGGCAACAAAAGTGAGTACACCCCTAAGTGCAAATGTCCAAATTGGGCCCAATTAGCCATTTTCCCTCCCCGGTGTCATGTGACTCGTTACTGTTACAAGGTCTCAGGTGTGAATGGAGAGCAGGTGTGTTAAATGTGTTGTTATCACTCTCCCACTCGCTCATACTGTTCACTGGAAGTTCAACACGGCACCTCATGGCAAAGAACTCTCTGAGGATCTGAAAAAAAGAATTGTTCTACATAAAGATGGCCTAGGCTATAAGAAGATTGCCAAGACCCTGAAACTGAGCTGCAGCACGGTGGGCAAGACCATACAGCGGTTTCACAGGACAGGTTCCACTCAGAACAGGCCTCGCCATGGTCGACCAAAGAAGTTGAGTGCATGTGCTCAGCGTCATATCCAGAGGTTGTCTTTGGGAAATAGCCGTATGAGTGCTGCCAGCATTGCTGCAGAGGTTGAAGGGGTGGGGTGTCAGCCTGTCAGTGCTCAGACCATACACCGCACACTGCATCAAATTGGTCTGCATGGCTGTCGTCCCAGAAGGAAGCCTCTTTTAAAGATGATGCGCAAGAAAGCCTGCAAACAGTTTGCTGAAGACAAGCAGACTAAGGACATGGATTACTGGAATCATGTCCTGTGGTCCGATTAAACCAAGATAAACTTATTTGGTTCAGATGGTGTCAAGCGTGTGTCGGCGGCAACCAGGTGAGGAGTACAAAGACAAGTGTGTCTTGCCTACAGTCAAGCATGGTGGTGGGAGTGTCATGGACTGGGCCTGCATGAGTGCTGCCGGCACTGGGGAGCTACAGTTCATTGAGGGAACCATGAATGCCAACATGTACTGTGACATACTAAAGCAGAGCATGATTCCCTCCTTTCAGAGACTGGGCCACAGGGCAGTATTCCAACATGATAACAACCCCAAACACACCTCCAAGACGACCACTGCCTTGCTAAAGAAGCTGAGGGTAAAGGAGATGGACTGGCCAAGCATGTCTCAAGACCTAAACACTATTGAGCATCTGTTAGCATCCTCAAAAGGAAGGTTGGGGAGAGCAAGGTCTCTAACATCCACCAGCTCTGTGATGTCGTCATGGAGGAGTGGAAGAGGACTCCAGTGGCAACCTGTGAAGTTCTGGTGAACTCCATGCCCAAGAGGGTTAAGGCAGTGCTGGAAAATAATGTTGGCCACACAAAATATTGACACTTTGGGCCCAATTTGGACATTTCCACTTAGGGATGTACTCACTTTTGTTGCAAAGGGTTTAGACATTAATGGCTGTCTGTTGAGTTATTTTGAGGGGACAGCAAATTTACACTGTTATACAGGTTGTACACTCACTACTTCACATTGTAGCAAAGTGTAATTTCTTTAGTGTTGTCACATGAAAAGATATAAAAAAAATGTACAAAAATGTGAGGGGTGTACTCACTTTTGTGAGATACTGTATGTCCCTATATATAAACATACAAATACATCTTTAGCAATGTATATGTATGTATCTCTATGTTAAAGTACTTTGGCAGATTTTTTTCCCTAATACCTAAGACCTCATATCTTTGAGCCCTTATAACTTTTGTGTGCAATATTTTTTTTTAAATATTTTTTTATTAGACAGTGTTAATATGAGTGTAACTGAAGTTTGTAATGTATTTTTATTAGATTGTGTTAAAATGAGTGTAACTGTACTTTGTAATGTATTTTTTATTAGCTTGTGTTAATATGAGTGTAACTGTACTTTGTAATGTATATTTATTAGATTGTGTTAATGAGTGTAACTGTACTGTGTAATGTATTTTTATTAGATTATGTTAATATGAGTGTAACTGTACTGTGTAATGTATTTTTATTAGAATGTGTTAATACGAGTGTAACTGTACTGTGTAATGTATTTTTTATTAGATAGTGTTATTATGTGTGTAACTGTACTGAGTAATGTATATTTATTAGAGAATGTTAATATGAGTATAACTGTGCTGTGTAATGTATATTTATTAGACAGTGTTATTATGTGTGTAACTGTACTGTGTAATATATATTTATTAGATAGTGTTATTATGAGTGTAACTGTACTGTGTAATGTATATTTATTAGATTATGTTAATATGAGTGTAACTGTACTGTGTAATGTATATTTATTAGACAGTGTTAATATGAGTGTAACTGTACTGTGTAATGTATATTTATTAGACAGTGTTAATATGAGTGTAACTGTACTGTGTAATGTATATGTATTAGACAGTGTTAATATGAGTGCAACTGTACTGTGTAATGTATATTTATTAGATTGTGTTAATATGAGTGTAACTGTACTGTGTAATGTATTTTTATTAGATTGTGTTAATATGAGTGTAACTGTACTGTATAATGTATATTTATTAGATTGTGTTAATATGAGTGTAACTGTACTGTGTAATGTATTTTATTAGATTGTGTTAATATGAGTGTAACTGTACTGTGTGATGTATATTTATTAGATTGTGTTAATATGAGTGTAACTGTACTGTGTAATGTATATTTATTAGACAGTGTTAATATGAGTGTAACTGTACTGTGTAATGTATATTTATTAGACAGTGTTAATATGAGTGTAACTGTACTGTGTAATGTATATTTATTAGATAGTGTTAATAATATGAGTGTAACTGTACTGTGTAATGTATATTTATTAGATTGTGTTAATAATATGAGTGTAACTGTACTGTGTAATGTATATTTATTAGATTGTGTTAATAATATGAGTGTAACTGTACTGTGTAATGTATATTTATTAGATAGTGTTAATAATATGAGTGTAACTGTACTGTGTAATGTATATTTATTAGATTGTGTTAATAATATGAGTGTAACTGTACTGTGTAATGTATATTTATTAGATAGTGTTAATAATATGAGTGTAACTGTACTGTGTAATGTATATTTATTAGATTGTGTTAATAATATGAGTGTAACTGTACTGTGTAATGTATATTTATTAGATAGTGTTAATAATATGAGTGTAACTGTACTGTGTAATGTATATTTATTAGATAGTGTTAATAATATGAGTGTAACTGTACTGTGTAATGTATATTTATTAGATTGTGTTAATAATATGAGTGTAACTGTACTGTGTAATGTATATTTATTAGATAGTGTTAATAATATGAGTGTAACTGTACTGTGTAATGTATATTTATTAGATTGTGTTAATAATATGAGTGTAACTGTACTGTGTAATGTATATTTATTAGGCAGTGTTACTATGAGTGTAACTGTACTGTGTAATGTATATTTATTAGATTGTATTAATATGAGTATAACTGTACTGTGTAATGTATATTTATTAGATTGTGTTAATATGAGTGTAACTGTACTGTGTAATGTATATTTATTAGACAGTGTTATTGTAAGTGTAACTGTACTGTGTAATGTATATTTATTAGATAGTGTTATTATAAGTGTAACTGTACTGTGTAAGGTATATTTATTAGATAGTGTTATTATAAGTGTAACTGTACTGTGTAAGGTATATTTATTAGATAGTGTTATTGTAAGTGTAACTGTACTGTGTAAGGTATATTTATTAGATAGTGTTATTATAAGTGTAACTGTACTGTGTAAGGTATATTTATTAGATAGTGTTATTATAAGTGTAACTGTACTGTGTAAGGTATATTTATTAGATAGTGTTATTGTAAGTGTAACTGTACTGTGTAATGTATATTTATTAGATAGTGTTATTGTAAGTGTAACTGTACTGTGTAATGTATATTTATTAGATAGTGTTAATAATATGAGTGTAACTGTACTGTGTAATGTATATTTATTAGATTGTGTTAATAATATGAGTGTAACTGCACTGTGTAATGTATATTTATTAGCTTGTGTTAATATGAGTATAACTGTACTGTGTAATGTATTTTTGATGTATTTTGTGATACTTTTTATTTTCAGAAAACAATTAATCCCAACTCTGAGATCGCGGTAAAGATTGAAGCGTAAATGACGATTACACCTGCGCAAAACTTTTTGCAAAACTGTTTGCGCTTCACTTGTAATCTAGCCCTATATGTTTAGCACCACAAAGGGTTAAACAAATAGTCATTGCTCTCAGCATTTCCCAAACACCTTTTAAGACTGGAATGCAGTTGATTGACGGCACACAGCAACCAATCAGGTTACACAATAGATTTATGACCCCTCCCTCTAGGCACCAAAGACTTAATTTCATTTGATATTCTTTAGTAATAGTGACACCCAGCCACATAGTTCCTGCCCTAAATGTTGGAAACAGGTCCCACTTAGGCAGCTGCCTACTATGCCTAATAAACTGCAGTCCTCTCACCTTCATAGTTTCTGGCCTCCACATCAATATTCTGTTGATGGTTGAAAGACGAAAACACCTAAGAAAACAAAAAGAAGAAATATAAATAAACAGAAACATGAAGAGATGTGCTTATGGGTTAAATGAATATGTTTAAATGTTCACAGAAGTCAGAATAAAACTTTCTTGATACTGATAGAGCAGCAGTTTTAAGAAAATGTACAATTTACTTCCATTATCGAATTGCGCTACCTTTTTATCTGCACTTTTTGTGAGGCTCCACCTCACACTGAGCATGTGCAAAAGTAAATATGTATATGATTCTGTGATTGGCTGAGGCAGTCACATGATACAGGGGGCCGGTATATTAAAGAAAATGTTTAAAAAATCTATTACTCATTTAACGTTCAGAGTAAGTGCCATTGCATTGTTACCTTTTGATTATTGAATTCTAATATATATAATGGTCCTTTCAATGCTTGTGGGAAGTACATAAGGGATAGCACCAAGTGCATAGGAAACAGCTCTGGAAAAAAGACTTGTGATAACACAACAATGATATAGATTATCCCTTATAGAATTGAGAAATGTATGGGGGGGATAGATAAAAGCAGCTTTATAATGCTTATTTTGGGGTTAAACATATAGCATTGCAGAGGGAATAGAGATAATAAAATAACATACTCTAATGAATTTTCCCAAGAATTAAACAGCTCACCTTCAGCACATTGGAGAATCCATAGGTCCCAGCAACGTGCAATGCGGTTTGTCCTTTCCAATCAGATGCATTGAGATCAGCACCAAGTGTTATAAGATCATAGACTATCTCAGGCTGGTTGGCTGCCACAGCTACTATCAAAGGGGACTGAGATAAAAAATAATACATATTACATATTTCTTATAAGCAGTAAGTTGCACTGAGTAACACTATAACAAATTTGTTTTCTAAAGGGATTACAATCAAATGAAATTCCATATAAAACAGATGTACCAAATAGCAACTTAACATAACCTGTTGATCTACCTATTGCAATACGTATACTTACTAAATACTATAAATGCAGCACTTATTATTGTAATAATTATGTTAATACAATTATTATGTCCCAACTATACATCATTCTTTTTTTTGGTTGCTAGAAATGTCATGACTGGGTGAAATATTTGAAGATTAATACAAATGTTATGTGTTTGGTGTATGAATACAGAAATATCCTGGGAAGATCATATGACTACAGATCTCATTTGTGTATACAGTATGTCTTATCTGGGGCTTTAACAGGTGTACAGAGTTAGAAAAAAGAAGAAAGATTTAGGCTCTGGAAATTTAAAATCTGTATTTCTATTGTGTCTTGTAGTTAACACATTTCACCATTATTTAAGATAAAAGTAGACATGCAATGTAGGACATCAGTTGGAAAACGAATAGGATATGTAAATACACAGATAAATATGTTAGGTTTAGAGTTTAAGATACAAGTTCTGCCCTGCAAAATTGTAAAAAATTCAGAGGTCACTAGCAAAATATTATTGTGATAATGTTGTATCAGTCACAATATCCCTGGTTGCACTTTAAGGGATAAGGGTTCTGGTTGATATTAGGACTAGGGTTGAGGCAGTGGCTTTATTTGTTTTTCACAGGGAATGTGCAGCCCACTTAGCCCCTCCTTACTCCCAACAATTTAAGCTTATTTTGCCTCATATATGTCTCACAACAAGACACATGAAGACAACCAGGGATAATTAATTTGCAATAATATTAATACATAAAACATTTGGAGAACATAGGAGTGGTAAGGCATCATGCCATAGAAATACCCCCCAAAATTGTACTGCTATCATACTAGGCACAAGTCTAGTTGGTATAGGCCACAATACACTCTTGGGTTGGGGTTAGGATTTGAGTGACAATAAAATAGGGAAAGTCTAGTTGGTATAGGACAAAATATGCTCTTTGGTTGAGATTAGGATGAGAGTGACAGTAAAATAGGGACAAGTCTAGTTTGTATAGGCCAAAATATGCTCTTGGGTTGGGGTTAGGCTTTGAGTGACAGTAAAAAGAGTTAACCCTTTGGATGGGAAGAGATGCATTGTAGACTTCTTTGGCATTCAAGAAGTTCACACAACTTGCTCCCAGCATCATAGTTGTTGTGATGATACAAGGGAGAACCTACAATCATATCAATTATGTGGCAACAGATTAATGGTTACAATAAATTTGTCCTTTGTCCCATCTCTTTGTAAAAATTATGAATGAGAGTCAAAGAGCAATATGAGCCATATGATGTGATTTTGGGGGAGATGTAAGATAAATACATGGCACTGACTTTATAACCGATGTGGTAGGGACAAATACAGCAAATTCATGTGGGTCTGGGATAGGAATTGGCTTATGCTGAATAGTAAATATAACTATGAATAAATAGTACTGCAGTATAGGCTTTGTACAGTCTACTAATCCTCATTGGCTGATAACGTCAGCTGCTTCTGCTATACTGGTGGAAATGGAAAGTATGACAAGAAAACATTAATTTATTCAGGACAGGAAAATGAATTTTAAGAAAAAAAAGTTGACAACAATGTCCTTTTAAATTTGTCTGTAGTCAATTTAATTTTTAAGGCAATTTTGCTGATGAAAAACATTGGGTTCTGGTGTTTTTCTTACCTTTCCATTATGCTCTTTGGTGTCCAGCTGACCGTACATCAAACAACGTTCTGCCACAGCATAGGAAAGATATCTCAGACCTTTTGCTGCATAAAGATGAAGGATTCTATGACAAAGTACAGGTCATTAAGGAAAGTGAGATTATGAATACCAGAGAGCTTAATTCATTTTTATGGGCCAGATGATCAAAGATTCTCCAGCTTGGCTGAACTCACTAAATTCTATAAGAAAAAGGGTAAAGCCTGGAAGTTCCAGTGAAATGAGAGATGCCATCCATAAAATCTTACAGGGAGAGGGAAGTTCATGGTGGATCATCTGACACTGATATAAATTCTCAGTTTGCAGCCATTACAAGTTAAATAAAAAATGTTTCACTAAAATTTAACTTGCATTTGCCTCTAGTTTAGTACACTTTACTTTTCTGAGAGTTAAATATGTGTATTGTGAATTTTGAGCAAATTTCACCTGCATACTGCTGGCGAGATAATTCAGTGAGAGCTGCTGGTTTAAAATGCTAAGTGCATATAATGAGTATTGTGAGAGAGCTTTAGATATACTCTAAGAACTCTCCTGATCAGCCCAAGGAGCTCCCTGTCCTCCCCACTTTCTGAAACGGCTAGTTTTATTTTATATAGAACAAATACAAAGTGTAGTGTAAATTGTAAAAGATACACAGAAATGTACAAAGTATGATCCTGAATTGTTAAAGTAACACATAAACTTTCAAATAATAATCTGAATGTTTGTGTAAACCACTGTTTTATACTGAATCTAAATGCATTAAATACAAAATAGAAAGTGCAAAGATTAAATGTAATACAATTTGAAGGACCCAATCTAAAGTAACATAAAACGTAAACCACAAAGTGTGAATGTAACAAAATTATCATATCATGCAGTGCTATATTGCACTGGGCTTGTCTCTCACATACACAAATTCAGGGAACACCACTTATAAGTATAGCTAAATGTGTCTGTCTAGAATCTTGTGAGAGATCTTTCAGTGCTGGAGGATCATTTTAGATCATCTGATTTGAGCGGAGAGCTTTATGGGAGGCAGCTCTCATCTGTCCCTTTTCCCAGAGAATTCAGAGAGTTCATCCCCTGTAAAGTTTGCACTATAATTTCTCTCCAATCTTTGATTATCGGGGCCTATGTGTCTATGTTGCTCTGTTTTTCTCAGTGTAAAAAAGAAAAAGGAGTCCTGCAACGGCTACAAATGGGAAAGCGACTCAGGCCAGCAAACAGAGAGCCTTGCAGGAAAACCCTCAACAAAGTACAATGCAAAAATAAGAATCCTGGACTGGCTCAATCAAATTGCAAAAAAAAATAATTTCATATTCAGAAATATACAGCATCATAATGTCAGGCAGCATTGTGTAAAAGTCAGGTGAAAAACAAGAGGTGTGCCCACGGCCGGGAATACATTTTTTTGCAATTTGACTGAGCCGGTCCAGGATTCTTATTTTCACATTGTACTTTGTTGAGGGTTTTCCTGCAAGGCTCTCTGTTTGCTGGCCTGAGTCGCTTTCCCATGTCTAGCCGTTGCACAGACTTGTTTCAGGTACATCAGTTGCATGGATTGGCAGCAACGTAAGTAAGTGTCAGTGTACTCTTTTTCAAATTTGTATCACATTCTGATATATACAGACATTACATATCTGACCTTACGATACAAAAGAAATACAATGTACAGATGTTGTAAGATGGTAAAAACCCAGCAATCTGTAACAAATGGACTAAGAAACAATACTCTCCTTTTAGTTTTAGACCACTGCCTTCTTTCAGTCTCTCCCCAGGGACTGTGATAGATACAGGATTGCAATTGTAGATGGCACAGGTCTTGATATTGAACTGAGGGTATGCAAATATCTTCTGACTTTCTGATGACAAGAGGAAACAGACTTGTTGTGTATATAACGCCAATTAATAAGGGTGCAGTAAACTCACTCCATAAGATGTATAATGTCTGCTCATCTGTAGGTCACCCCACGGGTATGTAGCTTGATAAACTGGAAGCAAGGAGAGGCTCCAATGAAATAAACATAAAGATTTACTTTAGAAAACAAGTAATAACTTACTCCATCAAATCTCTGATTCTGGCTATGTCACAGCAAAGAAAGCAAGGTGATATTCAAGGTGAAACAATTGTTTTTACTTGTTTTTTAACTTGCTCTTGAAAAAGACGTTTGCATACGTTGAAACGCGTTGAGCCATTAAAGCTTTTTTATCACCATTGAAATATCACCTTGCTTTCTTTGCTGTGACATAGCTGGAATCAGAGATTTGATGGAGTAAGTTATTACTTGTTTTCTCAAGAAAATCTTTATGTGTATTTCATTGGAGCCTCTCCTTGTTTCCAGTTTATCAAGCTACATACCCGTGGGGTGACCTACAGATGAGCAGACATTATACATCTTATGGAGTGAGTTTACTGCACTCTTATTAATTGGCATTTAAATACACAAGTCTGTTTCCACTTGCCATCAGAAAGTCAGAAGATATTTGCATATCCTCAGTTCAATATCAAGACCTGCGCCATTTACTTTTGCATATCTGACCTTACACCTGACACTAGTTTCTTCATTCAATTTATGATTATGGCATTGCCACATATATGTTTATGTTGGAGGAATCTTTTTTGTACGAATATGGATAGTCCCATGACCTATAAATCATTGAGTATCTGAGGGATTACATGAACAGACAGGAGCAACTGAGGTTGACTAAATCCACAGAAATACTGTGGTTAGTTTTTCAAGATATTTAGAACAAAATGCCTGCAGAGTTCCTTAAAAAAATTAAGGCAAAGGGTGGTCACACCAAATATTTATTTGAGTTAGATTTTCCTTCTGTTCATTCATTTTGCATTTTGTTAATTGATAAAACAAACACTTTAGATAAAGCTCATACCATGTGAGCTCCATAATATTTGATTGTGTATTGTGTTATAAATTATGTTATGTTTTCTTTTCACTTGGGGCATATCCATCTTTTACCTATCTGTCTGTCTAGATAATATTTCTATATAATAGCATAAATATATTGGTGCATATTGTGGGTTGAAACAAAAAAGAGGAACCTAAGTTTGGTGAGTGAGCATAATATCTCCCACTTGCCCTAAAAACTTACGTGTCTCCATCCTCATCATGAAGCAGAAGTTGATCTGGGTTCAGATTTTGGATTTCAGCTCTGGCTTCTTCCAGGGCTAGTTGGTTGAGATCTGCAACCAGGAAGCCCGACATCCACAGTACAGACTCAGCTCCTGACGCAGAACATGATCCTGATGACTGTTCCAGCCAGGAAGGATTATTGGGACAGACAGACAAGTAGGACATTGATGGCACATCCACATTCTGAAAATGAGACCATACATTATATTGTGATAGTTTCACAAAAGAAGCCATGTTGAAAATGATGGGTTTGATTCCAATCGTTCTGTTTGTGTTTATCAGCTGTTTTACAGCTCACAGTCTACCTTTTTTATTATCATCGGAGAGATCACAATCCAAACAATAAAATCATTTACATATTTGAAAAAGAGAGTATTAGATCCTGGCAGATATTGGAAGATTCACACATACATATGTATAGAAAACATAAATTTTGCAATCTTGATTCATCTGAAGATATTGATTAAATATCCACAACAGAAAGAAAACATCAAGTTCAACAGCCAAAGGCACTTGATAGATGCTAATCTTATGCTTATCACCAACAGATCACTTATGGGCCAATGATCTGCTCGTGCTTAGACCAGAAAAAAGGATGACCCAGTCCATGCTAACAACAACAGCGATGGTCCTTGATGACAATAGATTCACTCCAAATAATAAATATTACTGAAAATGTCATCGCCATCAATATGTACATGTAAAGTCATAAATAAAACATATCTACAAGATATTGGGAGTTGCCAGATCTATACAGATATCAATACCAATGTATACCGATCAATAAATTACATTAAAAACTCATTCTAATACAAAATAAAATAAACACCACTCTAATAACAAAAACACACACACATGGACTCATTGACCCTATTAACCTACTTGGTCTTGCATGTTGGTCACAGTCAATGTTTATGATTGGCTGTGGAAGTGATATGGATACTATTTAATGTAAAAAGATTGCAAATCCACCATTTTAGATTTGTCTGGGTGTTATTTTTGTTTTATCGCTTCCTGCGTTTGTTGATCAAAAGCCATTATGAGTTGTTCAGCGTGACAATATAAGAGAATGGATGTGATAGCTTTTTTTTAATTTTAATTATTATTAAAAAAAAAAAGGACAGTCTCATTTTCCCCAACATTAAGGGGTTGATCACAACATATCTAATAGTTTTTAACAGAAAATCACCATTAAAGTCTATGGAGTTTTTTGTAGGTAAATCATTAGGTCTCTAAAGGATTGTAGTAATCCCCCCTGATTTGTATAAAGCTCGGCACAATAATTATATCACAAACTTCAATAGATTATACAAAGTTTCTGAAATACTCTGTGACTTTTTAGTAAATGACGTATAAAATGCACTTATTAAACAGATGAGAGTGAGACTGACCATAAGATAATTAATTAGTGATTGTTAAAGGGACATGAAACCCAAACATTTCCTTTTGTGATTCAGACAGAACGTACAATTTTAAAAAAAGTTTCTAATTTACTTCTATTATCGTTCTTATGATATTCTGTGTTGACGAGATACCTAGGTAGCATCTGGTGCACTACATAGCAGGGAATTGTGCTGCCCTTTAGTGTTCTTGCAAATAGATAACGTTCTTAAAAACCTGCTGCCATATAGCGCGGCTCCTAAGCATACATCCCTGCTTTTTAACAAAAGATACCAAGAGAAAAAAGAAAAATTGATAATAGAAGTAAATTAGAGAGTTGTTTAAAATCAAATGATCTATCTTAACCATGGAAGAAAAATATTGGGTTTCATATCCCTTTAACACTAACTGAAATTTCAGGTGGCTACCTTTGATAACATATTCACATTGCAGTGCCCTCTCCAGGCAGTTGTATGTACTGCAAAGTCAGCGCTATGGAATTTTACTGCGTTTTACAAATAAGCTATAATAATATAATACCTACACAAACATTACAGTACAATTTGGTACCATACCAGGGATACACCCTTTGCATCTGTCTTTCTCACCTCAATCTCAGCATTGTTCCTCACTGTCTCATATTTCTGGTCTGGGATGTAAACAGTACCAGGTCTAGACACATAAAAATCCTCCAGAGGGGTGTAGGTGTAATGGGGGGCAGGTCTAAGATACACAAGGGACTCATCTTCTGGCTGGCTGGGAGGGTGATGAAGAAATGAGGCAGAACTGGCCACACCTAGAGGGAGGGAGGAACAAATTCAGGCTGATGGCTTCTTATTGCCCTGCATTTTATTTTTACAGTAGAATATTCCTTTAAAATGATATTATATTTCATTACATTAGTTGGTGTTTTCATTTTTATTTATATACTCTCAATTTACAAATGCAATTCAGTATCAGATGAAACCGTTTGTTTCTTTGTTAGCCCGAGTCATGTGAAGGAGATTTATATATTTATAATAAGGCTGAAAGAAAATCACAATTTAAACATCGTATGAAATTAATACATTGTCTATTAAAGTAAAAAGATGCTGAACAAATTGTATTGTAAAATTACATTAAAAATCCCATCAGCCTTGTTGTGCAGAAATCATGTGTGATGGAAAAAGTAAAATTCATAATGAAATTACGCAGGAAAAATATATTTATTGCGTATTCTCTAAATATTAACCTCCCTTGTAGATCTTGCTTTTTTATCTTGGAAATGGAAAGGTGGTGAGATAATATACTCTAAAGAATTATTACCATAGTAGAAAAACACATACATACAAAAATAAGCATTATGTGTTTAAGATACTAAACGCTGAAAACGGGGCCCCTGCTCCCTGTTAACTTCTCTCTCCCCAGTGAAGTTTCCTTTTCCAGCAAACTTCAGTAATTATAATGGGAGGCATCTCACAACCATGGAAAGTGACAGAAAATTTGATATATTTAGAAAATTCCCTGTGAATGTCAGAGACAGAGAGTTTTTTTTCTCCACTTCTGGTGAATTTTACATACTTGGCCCATTGTAAGTTAGGGTCAGTAGAACTTTAAAGGGAAATTTGAGGCATAATGATGTATTCAGAGGAAATATTAGCCTGGGAATAGTAGGCAGATATATATTTTTTTATATTGAAGAAATAAGTGCTACGTATTAGTTTCTATAAAGTAATGGATATCACCATGTTGTAATTCTTATCCTAGGTTAAACATCCTGATCTCTTTATCTAATCTCCCTTGCTTATGAAGAGTGGAAAACAAATTATCTCAGGAATTTAGTGTCTCTTTAAATCAATCAGTTGTTCCTTTATCAATAATATATCATCATGGCCTAAACATAAAATTATTGTCATGTGAAATATATGTTTTTAAAACATATATTTTGTAAAATTTATATCATCATTAAAAAGTATTTATTTCAGTTAAAGGGACAGTCAAGTCCAAAAAAAACTTTCATGATTTAAATTGGGCATGGAATTTTAAACAACTTCCCAATTTACTTTTATCACCAATTTTACTTTGTTCTCTTGGTATTCTTAGTTGAAAGGTAAACCTAGGAGGTTCATATGCTAATTTCTTAGACCTTGAATACTGCCTCTAATCTGAATACAATTTGACCACTAGAGAGCATTAGTTCACATGTTTCATATAGATAACATTGAGCTCAAGCACGTAAAGTGACCTAGGACTGAGCACTGATTGGCTAAACTGCATGTCTGTCAAAGAACTGAAATAATGGGGCAGTCAGCAGAATCTTAGATACAAGATAATTACAGAGGTAAAACGTGTATTATTATTATAACTGTGTTGGTTATGCAAAACTGGGGAATGGGTTATAAAGAAATTATCTTTCTTTTTAAACAACAGAAAATTCTGGTGTTGACTGTCCCTTTAAACAAATCCTTTAATATACAGTTACAGATGTGTTAGTATTTGGAATGTTCATTATTTGTAAACTTTTTTATGAAGCAGTTTCTATATAGGAGAGATCCGAATGACAAAAGTTACATTATGGTATATTTTAAAATTGTACATATTTGATGTTAATTTCCAGATTCTGATTGAATTACAACCATAGATAGAGGCAACGAGTTGTTGAAACACATAATTTAAAAGGGGCTATTTTTAGCCAAACACACATAAATACCTGTTTCTTGTGTAAATTCTACCAAAGATGCAGAAACCTGGGAGAGAAAAAAAAAAAACCAACATATTGTGATCAGGCACCAAAGATATGTAAGACAGTGAAATGAAACTAAATAAACAGAAAATGTTATTTGATAAAAACACAACATATTAGCATATGATAAATTTATTCAGAGCCAGCAAAGTGAGATGGACCAACGCATTTCCTTCCACATTTATGTGCGTCTGTGTGTGCACCTGTCTGGTTTCTGTGCCATGTTCTCTAAAGGGGATTTCTGAACGTGCGACCAGTAAGGGCAACGCAGAGCTGCTTTACTAAAGGAAAATTTAGACTCAAAATTGAATTTTATTATAAATGCTTTATTATTTGTATTGTACTTTTATTTATTTTGGCCTATTTTCATGTAATTTAACTGAAAATTGTAGTTTACCCACTGCAGCAGAGAGGGTTGTGTATTTTCTGCTGGATTTATATCCTGATACATGATACACAGTGATTGTTTGTTCAGTGAAGGAGCAGGTTAATATCAGTCTCTAACTGGCCTGTAGGTTTGCAAATTTAGCAAACAAAATCAAAGTTTACATTTTTTTAAATATATATTTTGTACACAGATCTTGTGCAATGCAGAGATTAACGCTTAGACCCCCCATTTAACAAGGGAGTTTGTCTGCATGACTTTGGGGTCTCTGATGCAGCCTCCACTGTTAGAATGTAACACTGGAGAAGCAAATGCTTGTGCCACCAGTCCCCTGCTCTCGCCCAACCTATTGCACAAGAGCAGGGTGTCTCAGGCAATTTAAAACAAAAAAACACAACAAATGTTGGCTAAAGAGAAGGAAAGGCTTTTATAAGTGTAGGCATCCTATATGCAAAACCTTCTATCATGTAACAGAAGGAAACAGATTTTATTCCAGTCCAACAAGTTGTGAACATGATATAAATGTTTTCATTAATTGTTCTACCACACATGTGGTTTATCTATTAACATGTCAAGTTTGTTTTAAACAATACACAGGGAAAACTAAACGACCCCTAAAAGACAGATTTCTTGAACATTTAAGATCAATAGAAGATGAAGACTCAGATACCCAAGTAGCGAAACATTTCAGGTGTCACAAAATGCAGGTGTCACAAAATTAACCATACAAGGTATAGACCATGTGCCAGCATGGAAAAGAGGAGGAAATAGAGAGATTAAGTTAAATAAACAAGAGGTTTATTGGATTTTTTTACTCAAAACAAGTAGTCCTCAAGGGCTGCATATGAGAAGGGACTTAGACCTATTCACATAAAATAATTTCCTTATTGTCAGACCTGCACAAAACAAATGGTGTATACAGGTTACAATAAGACTATGAGAAATATACATATACAAATATCCCTTAATGTATGGATATATTTTGATCCTAATCACAATGTTTTCTTATAATCTCTATCACCTACAGGATGATATTTAGGCATCAATTAAATCAAAGAAATAAAGAGTAGTATATTTCTTTCTATAAATACAATTAAGAAAATATACAGTGAAACTTTTCTATTTTCATGTAATCAGCTGTTTAATGTATTAACCTGATTCATTTTATTATCTACAACATAGTATCTTTTCTCTCAAGATTTTAAACAGCATGAGCCTGGATAGAATAATTGATATATTTAAAATAAACACACACACACACACATATGTATATACATATATATTGAGAACAAAAAAGTCATAAGAAGTGAAATAGGAATTGATAAGATAACTATACACAAACACCTGTATGATGTATATAAATCAATGCACTATCACTAGGTGTACAGATCTAAGCTTCTCCCTATTGTTAATGTCACCTAATCATACAATGTAATTAAGTGCTAATATACCTTTAAATGTTTGAACTAAAAGGAGGTGTGGATAGGTAGACAAGTATGCAGTGATCAAGTGCACATGTGGACGAAACGCGTTTGCAGATGTACCTGTTTATACACATTGTCTGATTTTATGTGTGCCATATAATGCAGTGGTTTTAAATGAAACATTAAAGCTTTTGGATTGTACCGTTTGACTGGAGTGTCAGATTAGGTGCAGTGCGCTTTATACTGGTGTGCCTTTGTGATTTGAAGAGGCGTGAGGAGCGGACACGCTATAAAGCAGCACTGATCTACATTCTTTTACTCCAATACTCACTCTCCGTTGTGCCAGTCACAGCGGCTAGTGCTGTGGGAATAGCTTATTAGGTGAGACTATTTGAGCGCTTTTAAACACAGTGACTATTGTTTTGTCTCAGACATCTTACTGAGGTTGTGGACAAGTTAAAAAGGCAGCTCTTGTAAGGCTTTAAGACTGCATACTGAGGTTTATTTAGCACTCTGGATAGGTATTGTGTATAAAACATTGCTATACATATAGTGCTCGAGACATGTGCACGCCCCTGAGCCTACCTCAGTATGCTGTCATGGGATAGAACTAAGATTTTGACAAAGTAGATAAAGAGAAATAGGCAAAGAGTTAACTGGAAGTTTAATTTAAATCCGAAAGTTTAATTTTGAATTCAGTGTCCCGTTAAACCTCTTTGGTTACATAATTATTTTTTTTCTTTTAGTAATATTACATCATCATATTCTTTTTTATGATATTGCTGCTTGTGGTATTTTAGTTTAAGTAATGCAGCTAAAGACATTTTATATTAGTTAATTACCCATCTCACACCAATTATTTGATTAGTAATATGGGCTCTTAAACGGACACTGAACCCAATTTATTTCTTTCATGATTCAGATACAGAATGTAATTTTAAGCAACTTACTATTTTACTTCTATTATCAAATTTTCTTTGTTCTCTTGCTATCTTTATTTGAAAAGAAGGCATCTCAGCTAAGGAGCCAGCAAATGTTTGGTTCAGGACCATGGACAGCACTTGTTTCAAGGTGCTGTCCAATCAGCAAGGACAACTCAGGTTGTTCACCTAAAATGGGCCGGCATCTAAACTTATATTCTTGCTTTACAAATAAACATACAAAGAGAATGAAGACAATTTGATAATAGGAGTAAATCAGAAAGTTGCTTAATATTGCATGCTCTATCTGAATCACAAAATAATTTTTTGGGTTCAGTGTCCCTTTAACTGATTTGATTCATACCCCTCATATTGATTATTCAGGGGTCTGTACTTCTACTGAACCCTATGACCTGGATGTTTAGGGGGTCTAAATGGGCTTGTACTGCTCCCTATAACCTGGATGTTCAGTACCTGGCTTGTACTGGCTTAAAGGGACAGTGAACAATCTCACTGTCCCTTTAAGGCTGTATCTGAACAAAAATAGGGGTTAATTATATGTAGTGTTATCATTGGTGCATTTACATTTAAAAGTCCAGCACCATGACCCCTACACTATCAGTGATCAAGTGCTAACTAGGCTTGAAACGCGTCAGATGTGGAGGGGCCATGGCCTCCCCATCTTTATTTTTGTTCTTATTTCATATTGTGTATCCCTGTGTTGGACCCATGCTTGTTTTTATCTGGCTTGTACTGCTCCCTATAACCTGTACATTTAGGGGTCTCACCTGGCTTGTACTGCTCCCTATAACCTGTACATTTAGGGGTCTCACCTGGCTTGTACTGCCCCATATAACCTGTACATTTAGGGGTCTCATCTGGCTTGTACTGCTCCCTATAACCTGTACATTCAGGGGTCTCACCTGGTTTGTACTGCTCCCTATAACCTGTACATTTAGGGGTCTCACCTGGTTTGTACTGCTCCCTATAACCTGTACATTTAGGGGTCTTACCTGGCTTGTACTGCTCCCTATAACCTGTACATTTAGGGGTCTCCCACTCTTGTACTGCTCCCTATAACCTGTACATTTAGGGGTCTCCCACTCTTGTACTGCTCCCTATAACCTGTACATTTAGGGGTCTCACCTGGCTTGTACTGCTCCCTATAACCTGTACATTTAGGGGTCTCACCTGGCTTGTACTGCTACCTATAACCTGTACATTTAGGGGTCTTACCTGGCTTGTACTGCTCCCTATAACCTGTACATTTAGGGGTCTCCCACTCTTGTACTGCTCCCTATAACCTGTACATTTAGGGGTCTCCCACTCTTGTACTGCTCCCTATAACCTGTACATTTAGGGGTCTCACCTGGCTTGTACTGCTCCCTATAACCTGTACATTTAGGGGTCTCACCTGGCTTGTACTGCTCCCTATAACCTGTACATTTAGGGGTCTCACCTGGCTTGTACTGCACCCTATAACCTGTACATTTAGGGGTCTCACCTGGCTTGTACTGCTCCCTATAACCTGTACATTTAGTGGTCTCACCTGGCTTGTACTGCTCCCTATAACCTGTATATTTAAGGGTCTCACCTGGCTTGTACTGCTCCCTATAATCTGTACATTTAGGGGTCTCACCTGGCTTGTACTGCACCCTATAACCTGTACATTTAGGGGTCTCACCTGGCTTGTACTGCACCCTATAACCTGTACATTTAGGGGTCTCACTTGGCTTATACTGCTCCCTATAACCTGTACATTTAGGGGTCTCACTTGGCTTGTACTGCTCCCTATAACCTGTACATTTAGAGGTCTCACTTGGCTTATACTGCTCCCTATAACCTGTACATTTAGGGGTCTCCCACTCTTGTACTGCTCCATATAACTTGTACATTTAGGGGTCTCCCACTCTTGTACTGCTCCCTATAACCTGTACATTTAGAGGTCTTACCTGGCTTGTACTGCTCCCTATAACCTGTACATTTAGGGGTCTCACCTGGCTTGTACTGCTCCCTATAACCTGTACATTTAGGGGTCTCACCTGGCTTGTACTGCTCCCTATAACCTGTACATTTAGTGGTCTCACCTGGCTTGTAGTGCTCCCTATAACCTGTACATTTAGGGGTCTCCCACTCTTGTACTGCTCCCTATAACCTGTACATTTAGGGGTCTCACCTTGCTTGTACTGCTCCCTATAACCTGTACATTTAGGGGTCTCACCTTGCTTGTACTGCTCCCTATAACCTGTACATTTAGGGGTCTCACCTGGCTTGTACTGCACCCTATAACCTGTACATTTAGGGGTCTCACCTTGCTTGTACTGCTCCCTATAACCTGTACATTTAGTGGTCTCACCAGGCTTGTACTGCACCCTATAACCTGTACATTTAGGGGTCTCACCTGGCTTGTACTGCACCCTATAACCTGTACATTTAGGGGTCTCACCTGGCTTGTACTGCACCCTATAACCTGTACATTTAGTGGTCTCACCTGGCTTGTACTGCACCCTATAACCTGTACATTTAGTGGTCTCACCTGGCTTGTACTGCACCCTATAACCTGTACATTTAGTGGTCTCACCTGGCTTGTACTGCACCCTATAACCTGTACATTTAGTGGTCTCACTTGGTTTGTACTGCACCCTATAACCTGTACATTTAGGGGTCTCACCTGGTTTGTACTGCCCCCTATAACCTGTACATTTAGTGGTCTCACCTGGCTTGTACTGCTCCCTATAACCTTTACATTTAGGGGTCTCATCTGGCTTGTACTGCCCCCTATAATCTGTACATTTAGTGGCCTCACCTGGTTTGTACTGCTCCCTATAACCTGTACATTTAGAGGTCTCACCTGGCTTGTACTGCTCCCTATAACCTGTACATTTAGGGGTATCACCTGGCTTGTACTGCTCCCTATAACCTGTACATTTAGGGGTATCACCTGGCTTGTACTGCTCCCTATAACCTGTACATTTAGGGGTCTCACTTGGTTTGTACTGCTCCCTATAACCTGTACATTTAGGGGTCTCACCTGGCTTGTACTGCACCCTATAACCTGTACATTTAGTGGTCTCACCTGGCTTGTACTGCACCCTATAACCTGTACATTTAGTGGTCTCACCTGGCTTGTACTGCACCCTATAACCTGTACATTTAGTGGTCTCACCTGGCTTATACTGCTCCCTATAACCTGTACATTTAGTGGTCTCACCTGGCTTGTACTGCACCCTATAACCTGTACATTTAGGGGTCTCACCTGGCTTGTACTGCTCCCTATAACCTGTACATTTAGGGGTCTCACCTGGCTTGTACTGCACCCTATAACCTGTACATTTAGAGGTCTCACCTGGCTTGTACTGCTCCCTATAACCTGTACATTTAGGGGTCTCACTTGGCTTGTACTGCTCCCTATAACCTGTACATTTAGTGGTCTCACCTGGCTTGTACTGCTCCCTATAACCTGTACATTTAGGGGTCTCACCTGGCTTGTACTGCACCCTATACCCTGTACATTTAGGGGTCTCACCTGGCTTGTACTGCTCCCTATAACCTGTACATTTAGGGGTCTCACCTGGCTTGTACTGCTCCCTATAACCTGTACATTTAGGGGTCTCACCTGGCTTGTACTGCTCCCTATAACCTGTACATTTAGGGGTCTCACCTGGCTTGTCTTGCGCTGACGCTTTTCCTCTAGTAGCTTTTTCACAGTTTGAGGAGGAGGACAATATGGTCGGCAATCTGTGAGAGAGAATTGAAGAAAATAGAGACCGTCAGCTACATTCTTCCACTTGCTACAATATGCATCCATATGGGTCAAGCTATAACTGAATTGTCATAGTGAATCAGAAAAACAAAACCCACATATGGGCACATTACACTTCAATAGAAAGCCGCTATACATTAGCGTAGAAAAAGTCCTTGTATCTCTGAGAGCGAATCATTTGAAAGTTTGTCATGTGACAACATACGCATGCTGTTTCTGCAGTTACACATCATTTTGGATAGGAAGTGCCCATATTTTACACAGATTTTAAGTAGATTTGTGTCTATGCTTCATTATGAATAGGTTTGAGTAAGAGCCAAACAAAAACAACCTGAAAAAGGAAAATATAGGAGTGAAGATGAGCTAATAATGTACTGATTATGAGATACTTGTACAGCAATGTATTAAAGTACTTAAAGGGACATGAGAACCAAAATTTTATTTAATCAAATAGAGAATACAATTTAATAAAAAAAGTTTCCAATTTACTTCTGTTACAAAATTTGCTTTGTTCTCTTGTTATTCTTTATTGATGAGGTATCTAGATAGGAAGCACTTAATGATAGTAAATAGTGCCACCATCTAGCGCTCTTGCTAATGTATAACATTGTTTAGAACTACTGTCACATAGTGCTGCAGGCACGTGCACACTCCTGAGCTTATTTTCCTGCTTTTCAACAAAGGATAACATGAAAGTGAAGAAAATGAGATAATAGAAGTACATTGGAAATTATTTAAAACTGTATGTTCTATCTGAATCATGAATGAAAACATTTTCAGTTTTATATCTCTTTAAAGCGGTCACTTGCAATGTTTTGTTTGCAACAATGTTATACACATAGTTCTCAAGTCACCCGCTCCTGTGCATACCTAAATATGCTCTCATGGAAACAAACTACATTTTAACAAAGGATATGAATAATAATTTAATAATAGAAACTCTTTACAACTGAACGCTCTGGCCTCTAGTTATTAAAGTCTGGCGGACCTGATCCGACAGTGCGGATCAGGTCCGCCAGACCTCGCTTAATACGGCGAGCAAGAGCTGCTGGTGCAACGCCACCCCCTGCAGACTCGCGGCCAATAGGCCACCAGCAGGGGGTTTCAATCAACCCGATCGTACTCGATCGGGTTGTATTGTGGCGATGTGTGCTCAGAGCAGGCGGACAGGTTATGGAGCAGCAGTCTTTGTGACCGCTGCTTCATAACTGCTGTTTCTGGCGAGTCTGATGACTCGCCAGAAACACGGGGCATCAAGCTCCATTCGGAGCTTGAGAAATATACCCCTCTGTCTGAAACAAGAGCGTGAAATTTTTACATTCATGTCGATTTTTTAACCATCAAAACTCTTCATCGCAATCACAAATACTATCTGTTGTTCATATTAACCCAGTGTACAAGTTTCATATTATTAAAGTGTGATATGGACGATATAGATTTCTATTAAAAACAAAAACAGGTAACAATTTCATTAGCTTGTGAACAGAGCATGCTCAAAAATGAACAAAACAAGCAAAAATAACTTGTGTGCACAAAGGTTACAATAGTTCAACGCTGTTGAAAGAGAAAATACAAAATATCATGGGAAAATTTGCATGAAAGTGTCTTTTGGTTACAAATAATGTTGTGATCTCATTAGTATTAGTGTAAGGTGCAAAGCCACTGGATAATTATACAACTGGGTTTCCTTATGGGTTTTAGAAAGTGAAAATGTTGTGAAAAGCCATCACGAACATCAAATATCAATCTGCTAATGTAAAAAAGACACAGAATAATCAATTATGATTTATCTATACTGTAGTATGTGCACTATACAAAAGACTAATAGAAAATCTGTGAAGACCCATAACACTCTAATACAAACTAAGCAGGGTATAGAGACATCAGTTATATCGTCCACAGGGGTCTTTAAGGGCATAAAGGGAATTCCCCCAGAGGGAACTAAGCAGAGTGAGAGGTGTTAGGAGGATATAGATGAGAACATATAACACAACCATGCAAATCAGGGGTGACTAACTGCAGTGTATGAGTAAGACAAAGTTACAGATGCCATATTATGTGCTGATCAGGACAGGACAATAGGAGAGATAGTCTAAAAACCACTGGCCCTGATACATTGTTCAAAATCTTAGAGAAAGTTCAAAACAATGTAGGGACTAATATTATAACAAGTATGAAAGACATAGCCAGCCTGGGATTGGTCATTTACATATTGTGTATAGGGGCTAACAACGTGCTTTTTTTAAAGGGACATGAATACTTTTGTTTGCACTATGTTTTGCAGAAAATTTGTTCAACAGTTGCAAAAGGCACAACGGCAGGGCCAATCAGATTTGACATATGTGTGTAGCCAACAGTCATCACTTTGTTAAGCTCAAGAGTACAGTGCATGTTTTTTTTCCTGGAGCTGACATTACTTTATTTAAAACTCCTCATATAGGACTAACCATACAGTTCTGTTTAAGTTCTGCTGTTAAAACAAATAATGCATTTTATAATTGCTACTTTATATCCCTTTAATCCTACAAAAACACCATGATTTATATTTTATTAACATTCATATTCCAGTTGTGAGATTAACAACTGGTAGAAACAACAGCAATCACAAAATGTCTGTGGGCCAAATTACAAGTATAGCATTATTTAACGCTCGAGCATTAACTGCGCTAAGAAATAATCATTCTAGAGTAAATCACAACTGCGCTTAAGTGATTCCGTTTACTTTCAACTTGTAATAGGAGCGGAAAACCTGACGCACACAAAAACACTCGCGATATACCACTTATCGCTTGCTCATAGCGGTTATCGCTCCACTTGTAATCTGGCCATTTGTTGCTAGTACAAATAAAAATATTATATAGTCAAAAGTAGCAACTGATCATTTTTATGTGATTCTAAGTATGGAGGTACAGTAGAAACTAATAATATAAAACACTAGCAAATCAAAATTGGCATTTTATCAAATAACTGACTGTATAGTGTGTATTCATTGTGAAAATATTTACAGTGAATATACACTATACCACTTTATTAAATATGAATATTGCATAAATATGTTTTTTATGTTTTCATTTGACTGCAAAGGGCTCCAATGCACACATACACACACACACACACACACACACACAAACACACACATATATATATGCAAAAGTTTAGGCACCCCTGACAATTTCCATGGTTTTCATTTATAAATAATTGGGTGTTTGGATCAGCAATCTCATTTTGATCTATCAAATAACTGAAGGACACAGTAATATTTCAGTAGTGAAATGAGGTTTATTGGATTAACAGAAAATGTGCAATATGCTTCAAAACGAAATTAGACAGGTGTATAAATTTGGGCACCCTTGTCATTTTGTTGATTTGAATACCTGTAACTACCTAGCACAGATTAATTGGAACACACAATTGGATTCAGGGCCGCCACTAGCAATTTTGGGGCCCCTGACTTAACCATTGATCAGCCCCCCCCCCCTTTGACATGTGCAATTTTTGACCAAGTGACTAAAACGTATATGCACTTTATTCTTAAGTGTCTATTTAAACTTGGAAATGTTGTAAAGGTAGTAACATACAAACGCACAGACACACTCATACACTGAAACACACACACTCACACATATGGATTTACATATAGACACTCTAGCAGACACACAAAGAAACACACAAACACACTCAGACACAGACACCCAAACAGACACTCAGCACTTGATTACACTGACCTGACAAGTAATGAGGTAGACTACAGTTTTATTAAAAAAAAGGAGATTTAGAAAACAAAATATGTAGTTCTGATTATCTTTTTGTAAAGGAAGATGCCAACTAAATGATGACAACAGCATTCAGTGGCTGAAAGGAAGGGCCCTGAACTGTCTAAACAATAATTTAAAGGTTAAATGGTGGATTGGTGACTTCCGTAAAGGTCTCATTAGTCTCAAAGTCTGTGGAAAGATGTGAATAATCAGTAGTAAGGTCAAAATGTCCTAAAAAGGAACAGACAATGGACACACACACAAACTCAAACTTGCACATATACCCAAGGAAACACCAACCGAGACAGCCTCAGAAAACACACAAAGACATACACACACACACACAAACACATAGACACCCACAGAAAACACACAAAGACATACACACACAGAGAGACAACCACATAAAACACAGAACGACATACACACACACCCTCACTGAGACATCCACAGAAAACACACAAAGACATACACACACCCTCACAGAGACACTCACAGAAAACACACACCCTCACAGAGACATCCACAGAAAACACAGACATACATAAATACATACACACACACACGCACACACCCTCACAGAGACAAAAAACAGAAAACACAGACATACACACCCATCCTCACAGAGGCATCCAGAGAAAATACACAAAGGCAAACATACACACACCCTCACAGAGACACCCATAGAAAAAGCTCAAAGACATATGCACACACCCTCACAGACATCCACAGAAAATGCACAAAGACATACACATCCCCCCTCACAGAGAGACCCACAGAAAAAAAATACATACACACTCATAGAGACACAAACCAAAGCACAAAGACATAAACACAGACACCCACATAAACACTCACAGGAGGAAACATTTATGCACCTTGCATCCCCTAAATCAACAGTGTGTGACATGCATGATAACAAAAATTGCAGAAATTAAGAGATCACTTTTTAAAGAATCATATTTGTAAATGTGTAAACAAAAATAATTCTGTGAATTCAAAATTGTACATTAATGATCTGGGTAGATGGCTAGATGACGAAAAGTACTTTTAAAAAGTTGACATATGTTTGTTTGTTTTTTCCCCATTTTCCCCAACCAAGAGCACCACTTCAAATATAGTGTACAAATGTTCCCATCTGTCAGCTGTACTTATAGATTTTGAAAATGCTGTACTCTATATGGTCTTGGTGGAACCATAAGCTGTGGTACTCATACCATTAGATCTGGTTAAATGCAGGATATAGGCTTGTTGGTATGTATTTCAAAATTAAGTCAGCTATAGTGTAAACTGAACAGTTTTAAGTTAACCTGTCTCATCTCAAACACTGAGCAATCTTATTCTGAGAGTATAACATTTTATGCAGATGTAAAAATCTTAGATAAAATGCCTCCTTGCATCTGGAAAGTCCTTGCATAAAGGTGCAGTAAACTGGAATGTAATAAAAAAATATATATTATATATTAATCCTGTGTTTTGTATTTACATAGGGGAGGTTACAAAAGCCTGTGTCACCCTGGGAGGTTCCCAGTTGGTTTGTTTGGAAGTATGCATTGTGTGGGTGCTGGTTAGGGTCCCAGGAAGGGGGAGACCTTGTCGTGGTCCTGGGCTTAATCCTTTGGCGCCAAATGTAACTGACTTCCCCAGTTTTGCTTTTAAACATTGCTGTGAATCTGCTAGTGAGTGCTGGGTTTTTTGTGTTTTGTGTTAATGATTGTAATGCTCCCCTGCGGACCTGACACCCAGGTTGCTCAGGGGTTAACTGCCTGGGTTGCTGGGAACTTTGCAGCTGTCAGTGTTCAGGGCTGTGGAGTTAACAGTGGCTTAGGATGTGTACCCAGTCCAGTCTGTGAGTGCGGTCCATTCCTGTGTTTTGTATTTACATAGGGGAGGTTACAAAAGCCTGTGTCACCCTGGGAGGTTCCCAGTTGGTTTGTTTGGAAGTATGCATTGTGTGGGTGCTGGTTAGGGTCCCAGGAAGGGGGAGACCTTGTCGTGGTCCTGGGCTTAATCCTTTGGCGCCAAATGTAACTGACTTCCCCCAGTTTTGCTTTTAAACATTGCTGTGAATCTGCTAGTGAGTGCTGGGTTTTTTGTGTTTTGTGTTAATGATTGTAATGCTCCCCTGCGGACCTGACACCCAGGTTGCTCGGGGGTTAACTGCCTGGGTTGCTGGGAACTTTGCAGCTGTCAGTGTTCAGGGCTGTGGAGTTAACAGTGGCTTAGGATGTGTACCCAGTCCAGTCTGTGAGTGCGGTCCATTCCTATGTTTTGTATTTACATAGGGTAGGTTACAAAAGCCTGTGTCACCCTGGGAGGTTCCCAGTTGGTTTGTTTGGAAGTATGCATTGTGTGGGTGCTGGTTAGGGTCCCAGGAAGGGGGAGACCTTGTCGTGGTCCTGGGCTTAATCCTTTGGCGCCAAATGTAACTGACTTCCCCCAGTTTTGCTTTTAAACATTGCTGTGAATCTGCTAGTGAGTGCTGGGTTTTTTGTGTTTTGTGTTAATGATTGTAATGCTCCCCTGCGGACCTGACACCCAGGTTGCTCGGGGGTTAACTGCCTGGGTTGCTGGGAACTTTGTAGCTGTCAGTGTTCAGGGCTGTGGAGTTAACAGTGGCTTAGGATGTGTACCCAGTCCAGTCTGTGAGTGCGGTCCATTCCTGTGTTTTGTATTTACATAGGGAAGGTTACAAAAGCCTGTGTCACCCTGGAAGGTTCCCAGTTGGTTTGTTTGGAAGTATGCATTGTGTGGGTGCTGGTTAGGGTCCCAGGAAGGGGGAGACCTTGTCGTGGTCCTGGGCTTAATCCTTTGGCGCCAAATGTAACTGACTTCCCCCAGTTTTGCTTTTAAACATTGCTGTGAATCTGCTAGTGAGTGCTGGTTTTTTTGTGTTTTTTTTGTGTTTTGTGTTAATGATTGTAATGCTCCCCTGCGGACCTGACACCCAGGTTGCTCGGGGGTTAACTGCCTGGGTTGCTGGGAACTTTGCAGCTGTCAGTGTTCAGGGCTGTGGAGTTAACAGTGGCTTAGGATGTGTACCCAGTCCAGTCTGTGAGTGCGGTCCATTCCTGTGTTTTATATATATAAATGCATATCTGCCAAAAGGGCACCTACCATTTGTGTATTGAGGAGGAAACATTTCTGCATGGTTTTAAATATAGAATTTCTACAGCATTGTCAAATAATCATAAATACACTGCTGCTAAAAAAAAATTGTTTTTATGGACCCCTGGCCCCACCATACAACTACTACTACTACACTGAAGTTACAATCCGAAATGGCACAAAGAAATAAAAAAACATTTGCTAAGTAAGTCCTACCTCCTCTGCAAATGAAAGTGATTTGCCGTTTGACTCAGGCACACGCTGTACAAACAAAGTGCCAAGTCTGTCTCACACTGTGCATAGTGGTTTAGTGCACACTCAGAAATCCTCTCAAATGCTAATACTTTACTCCTTGTAAAAACATTTCCCATGCTCAATTAGCACTCTGCTGTAGTACCCACTGGTGGCTGCCAAAAATTTAAAAAAACTATTTTTTTTCTTTTAGTTCTTGCCTCATGGGGCCCCCCGGGCCCATTGGACCCCTGACAGGAGTCACCCCTGTCACCCCCTGATGGTGGTCCTGATTGGTTTGGTGAACCCATTAAGCCTTGAACTTCATAGACAGGTGCATCCAATCATGAGAAAAGGTATTTAAGGTGGCCAATTGCAAGTTGTTGCTCTCTTTGACTCTCCTCTGAAGAGTGGCAACATGGGGGCCTTAAAACAACTCTCAAATGGTTTAGGGGAAGGCTAAAAAAAGCTATCGCAGAGATTTAAGCTGTCAGTGTCCACTGTGAGGAACATAGTGAGGAAATGGCAGACCATAGGCACAGTTCTTGTTAAGGCCAGAAGTGGCATGCCAAGTAAAATATAAGAGAGGCAAAGACTCAGGGGCATATTTATTAAAGGCCTGTCCGACATGATCCAATCAGCGGATCATGTCCGACAGACCTCGCTGAATGCGGAGAGCAATACTTGTGAACTGCTGGTGCAACGCCGCCCCCTGCAGATTCGCAGCCAATCGGCCGCCAGCAGGGGATTGTAAATCAACCCGATCATACTCGAGCAGGTTGATTTGTGGCGATGTCTGTCCACCTCCTCAGAGCAGGTGGACAGGTTATGGACCACTGCTCCATAACTTGTGTTTCTGGCGAAGGCTCGCCAGAAACACCGGGCTCACCAGAAACACCGGGCTTAAAAAACAGCCCACAGACCACCCCCGAAGACCTACAACATCATCTTGCTGCAGATATTGTCACTGTGAATCGTGCAACAATTCAGAGCACTTTGCACAAGGAGAAGCTGTATGGGAGAGTGATGCCACGCCACAAACAGAGTCGATTGAGGTAAGAAAATGCACATTTGGACAATCCAGCTTCATTTTGGAAGAAGGTGCTGTGGACTGATGTAACAAAGATTGAGTTATTTGGTCATAACAAGGGGCGTTATGCATGGCGGCAAAAGAACACACCGTTCCAAGACAAACACTTGCTATCCACAGTAAAATGTGGTGGATGTTCCATCATGCTTTGGGGCTCTGTGGCCAGTGCCGGTACTGGAAATCTTGTTAAAGTTGAGGGTCCTATGGATTCCATTCAATATCAGCAGATACTTAAAGGACCAGTCAACACAGTAGATTTGCATAATCAACAAATGCAAGATAACAAGACAATGCAATAGCACTTAGCCTGAACTTCAAATGAGTAGTAGATTTTTTTTCTGACAATTTTAAAAGTTATGTCTTTTTCCACTCCCCCTGTACCATGTGACAGCCATTAGCCATTCACAAATGCATACACGTACCATGTGACAGTCATCAGCCATTCACAAATGCATACACACTTATTCTTGCCCATGCTCAGTAGGAGCTGGTGACTCAAAAAGTTTAAGTATAAAAAGAATTTGCACATTTAGATAATGGAAGTAAATTGGAAAGTTGTTTAAAATGGCATGCTCTATCTGAATCATGAAAGTTTAATTTTGATTGAGTGTCCCTTTAAGAATAATGTTGAGGAATCAGTCACAAAGTTGAAGTTACCCCAGGGCTGAATATTTCAACAAGACAACGACCCAAAACACTGAAGTACAATGGCCATCCCAGTCCCCAAACCTGAATATCATTGAAAATCTGTGGGGTGATTTGAAGCGGGCTGTGCATGCTCGGAAACCATCAAACCTAACTGAACTGGAGATGTTTTGCAAGGAGGAATGGTCCAAAATACCTTCATCCAGAATCCAGACACTCATAACAGGCTATAGGAAGCATCTAGAGGCTGTTATTTATGCTAAGGAAGGCTCTGCTAAATATTGATGCACCATTCCTGTTGGGGTGCCCAAATTTGTGCACCTGTCTAATTTCATTTTAATGCATATTGCACATTTTCTGTGAATCCAATAAACCTCATTTCACTACTGAAAATTTACTGTGTCCTTCAGTTATTTGATAGATCAAAATGAAATTGCTGATCCAAATTATTTATAAATGAAAATCATGGAAATTGTCAGGGGTGCCTAAACTTTTGCATACAACTGTATATATATATATGTATATATATATATATATATATATATATATATATATATATATATATGTGTACATATGTATTTATGTGTGTATATGTGTACATATGTATTTATGTGTTTATATGTGTACATATGTATTTATGTGTTTATATGTGTACATATGTATTTATGTCTATATATGTGTACATATGTATTTATGTGTTTATATGTGTACATATGTATTTATGTGTTTATATGTGTACATATGTATTTATCTCTATATATGTGTACATATGTATTTATGTGTTTATATGTGTACATATGTATTTATGTGTTTATATGTGTACATATGTATTTATGTGTTTATATGTGTACATATGTATTTATGTCTATATATGTGTACATATGTGTTTATATGTGTACATATGTATTTATGTGTTTATATGTGTACATATGTATTTATGTGTTTATATGTGTACATATGTATTTATGTCTATATATGTGTACATATGTATTTATGTGTTTATATGTGTACATATGTATTTATGTGTTTATATGTGTATATATGTCTATATATGTGTACATATGAATTTATGTGTTTATATGTGTACATATGTATTTATGTGTTTATATGTGTATATATGTCTATATATGTGTACATATGTATTTATGTGTGTATATGTGTACATATGTATTTATGTCTATATATGTGTACATATGTATTTATGTGTTTATATGTGTACATATGTATTTATGTGTTTATATGTGTACATATGTATTTATGTGTTTATATGTGTACATATGTATTTATGTCTATATATGTGTACATATGTGTTTATATGTGTACATATGTATTTATGTGTTTATATGTGTACATATGTATTTATGTGTTTATATGTGTACATATGTATTTATGTCTATATATGTGTACATATGTATTTATGTGTTTATATGTGTACATATGTATTTATGTGTTTATATGTGTATATATGTCTATATATGTGTACATATGAATTTATGTGTTTATATGTGTACATATGTATTTATGTGTTTATATGTGTATATATGTCTATATATGTGTACATATGTATTTCTCTGTTTATATGTGTATATATGTCTATATATATGTGTACATATGTATTTATGTGTTTATATGTGTACATATGTATTTATGTGTTTATAAGTTGTTACGGTTGCCTCCAGGCTGGCTGGAAGTTGGACCGTAGAAAAGGATGCTCCTAGCGCTCACCAAAGGAGCAGCAGCACCGTAGACACTCTAACTGCTGCGTAGCCACCATAAGTAATGCAGACTCTATGAACCACCGCTGCTGGGCTGGTATCTCGCCGTCTGCTCTGCGCCCTGGACCTACGACCAGGCTCCAGTAGGTGAACCTCTTCCTTCTGTAGCAATCCCTGTAGCTAAGGGAGTATGAAAAACATAGCAATCCCTGTAGTGATATAAGCTGTATCCTACAAACATGAGTCAAAGCTTCAAGTTAGAGGGTCAACATAGGTCTGAAGTGCTGGAGCACACAGCCTGCTTTTTATTGAGGTTACATGCAAACAGGACACTCTCAGGGGAGGCATAAAATCCCCCATCACACATTTGATATTAGATAGAGAGACACTCCCTTTGACAGGCCACAACATTACTTCAGCAGATAACATTTTACACACAATAAAACAATGCAGTCCACCTTATCACTACTAGAAGTCTGATTAGACAATGGGAATGTTTTATCACTAAACTTAATTAGAGCTGATCCCAGCAAACTTGTATTTAGAATGCTTCTTGAAGCTGAACAAAGTTATCTCTGTAGTTCTGACCGAAGGGTCTGTCACATAGCACTTAATGGCACACAATGAAACTGAACCAAGTGGGAGAAAGCCAGGGACAAGTCATTTCACAGGTCTGGGGACATAGTCTTAAAGGGGCATTGTTCACCAAAGTCACAATATGTCCCCAGACGGTTCTTAAAGGGCCATACACACCCAATAAAAGTTAATATGTTTTCAGGGGCACAATCTTCCAGGGGCCATAGTCATGTGGAAGGAGGCTGGCAAATAGGCTTCTCCAAAATCCAGGGAAGCAGGGCAATTTTCCATTTAAAGGGCCAGTTACAAATAGCAGTTTGTAACATATCTCCCCTTTTGGAGGGAGACTAACCAGGCACCTGACCTTATTTATGTGTTTATATGTGTATATACTGTATGTCTGTAAATACATATATTCAGATATAAATACATAAATACATCTGTTCACAAACACACACATATATATGTATATCTATGTATCTATTCTCTATGTTACAGCCCTTTGCAGTCCTTTTTTCTTCTTCTAACATCTGAGACCTCATATCTATGAGTTCTTATAACTTTTTTGTCGAGCGTAACAGTTCGCCAGAGCTCTGAGGTTGCGGTAATCTTTCTAGCATAAATCGCGATTGCGCTCACCTGTTCGCATTTACTTTCAAATTGTAATACGAGTGAATTTAACTTGTACACAAATGGGCACGAAAACCTGATATCACTTGCGCGCAAATGATAGTGCTCCACACTAACCCATAGTTATCTGTAAGCAGTGGTATAATAAATGATAGAGACTTTTCTTAGTGCACATCTAGAACAGCTTTCAAATGATAAATCTTGTAATAATTATTGAATATAAACATATAAAACGCTCACAAAAAATACGTAACCCTGAAGCTCTCTATAAATTGTCTTTCCTGTGAACTTTGTGCATCATCTATGTTTTATGCAATGTAGTTTCCATTGAGGTGGTAAATTGTGCAAACTGATGATAAAAACATTTATCTCCACTAAAGTTTATGGAGATTTTTTATGTTACCATCAGTTTCCAAACTTTACCACCTCAATGGAAACTAGGCCTTTAAAATATATATATTTGACCCGTATAGGCTGTCAGTTTTGTGGGCGTATTAGGGCTTATCCAATATATGTTAATGTGTAAATACACACGATCCACAGGCGCTGACAGCCGCTGCTGATGCGACACTACGGCACTTTCATTATGCTTGTTATTCCCATCTGAGAGTCTGAATATACACATAGTGGCTTAGATGGCCACTTTGATATATAGTACATTAAATAATGAGCTTGCACTCACATTTTGATATCACATATGCGATTAGCAGTTTGCACACTGCTCTATTTTATTTTGCACATGGTCTATTATGATTGGTTACCTGTAGAGGGAGGGGAGTACAGGCCTATAAATGTTTGCATTTTTCACTTGCTGTTTGTCAGAAGAAGGGGCATTTGCAGTCCCGAAACGTCACAATGAAAAATAAGGATTAACACGGTTGACCAAAGTCCAGCGAGTGCTTCATTTGTGAACTTATATATGTTCCTCTGAACGTACATAGAAAAAACACTGATGTGTATAATGGTTTTCAATAAAATATTGTATATTAACATTTTACAAATGTTTACGTCACTTTGTTTTTAAAACGGCTAGATTTAGAGTTCTGCAACCAAAGGGGTGCGTTAGCTACGCGTGCTTTTTTCCCCCGCACCTTTTAAATACCGCTGGTATTTAGAGTTCTCAGAAGGGCTGCGTTAGGCTCCAAAAAGGGAGCGTACAGGCATATTTACCGCCACTTCAACTCTCAATACCAGCGGTGCTTACGGACGCGGCCAGTTTAAAAAACGTGCTCGTGCACGATACCCCCATAGGAAACAATGGGGCAGTTTGAGCTGAAAAAAAACCTAACACCTGCAAAAAAGCAGCGTTCAGCTCCTAACGCAGCCCCATTGTTTCCTATGGGGAAACACTTCCTAAGTCTGCACCTAACACCTTAACATGAACCTCGAGTCTAAACACCCCTAACATTAAATTTATTAACCCCTAATCTGCTGACCCCGCTATCGCTGAACCCTGCATATTATTTTTAACCCCTAATCTGCCGCTCCGTACACCGCCGCAACCTACGTTATCCCTATGTACCCCTAATCTGCTGCCCCTAACACCGCCGACCCCTATATTATATTTATTAACCCCTAATCTGCCGCCCCAACGTTGCCGCTACCTACCTACAATTATTAACCCCTAATCTGCCGACCGGACCTCACTGCTACTATAATAAATGTATTAACCCCTAAAGCTAAGTCTTACCCTAACCCTAACACCCCCCTAAGTTAAATATAATTTTATTCTAACGAAATAAAATAATTCTTATTAAATAAATTATTCCTATTTAAAGCTAAATACTTACCTGTTAAATGAACCCTAAAATAGCTACAATATAAATAATAATTATATTGTAGCTATTTTAGGATTAATATTTATTTTACAGGCAACTTTGTATTTATTTTAACCAGGTACAATAGCTATTAAATAGTTATTAACTATTTAATATCTTACCTAGCTAAAATAATTACAAAATTACCTGTAAAATAAATCCTAACCTAAGTTACAATTAAACCTAACACTACACTATCAATAAATTAATTAAATAAACTATCTACAAATAAATCAACTAAACTAAATTACAAAAAAAACAAACACTAACTTACAAAAACAAACAAACACTAAATTGCAAAAAATAAAAAAAGATTACAAGAATTTTAAACTAATTACACCTACGCTAAGCCCCCTAAAAAAATAACAAAGCCCCCCAAAATAAAAAAATGCCCTACCCTATTCTAAAATAAAAAGTTAACAGCTCTTTTACCTTACCAGCCCTTAAAAGGGCCTTTTGCGGGGCATGCCCCAAAGAAAACAGCTCTAGTTAATTGTAGATAATTGTAGATAGTTTATTTAATTAATTTATTGATAGTGTAGTGTTAGGTTTAATTGTAACTTAGGTTAGGATTTATTTTACAGGTAATTTTGTAATTATTTACTATTAAATAGTTATTAACTATTTAATAGCTATTGTACCTTGTTAAAATAAATACAAAGTTGCCTGTAAAATAAATATTAATCCTAAAATAGCTACAATATAATTATTATTTATATTGTAGCTATATTAGGGTTTATTTTACAGGTAAGTATTTAGCTTGAAATAGGAATAATTTATTTAATAAGAATTATTTTATTTCGTTAGAATAAAATTATATTTAACTTAGGGGGGTGTTAGTGTTAGGGTTAGACTTAGCTTTAGGGGTTAATACATTTATTATAATAGCGGTGAGGTCCGGTCGGCAGATTAGGGGTTAATAATTGTAGGTAGGTAGCGGCGACGTTGGGGGGGGCAGATTAGGGGGTAATAAATATTATGTAGGGGTCGGCAATGTTAGGGGCAGCAGAATAGGGGTACATAGGGATAATGTAGGTTGCGGCGGTGTGCGGTCGGCAGATTAGGGGTTAAAAAAATATAATAGAGTGGCGGCGATGTTGGGGGGCCTCGGTTTAGGGGTACATAGGTAGTTTATGGGTGTTAGTGTACTTTAGAGCACAGTAGTCTTGTCGTTAGATTTCTAACGCTCACTTCAGCCAAGACTCTTAATACCGGCGTTAGAAAGATCCCATTGAAAAGATAGGATACGCAATTGGCGTAGGGGGATCTGCGGGATGGAAAAGTCGCGGCTGGAAAGTGAGCGTTAGACCCTTTCCTGACTGACTCTAAATACCAGCGGGCAGCCAAAACCAGCGTTAGGACCCCCTAACGCCGGTTTGGACGGCTAACGCAGAACTCTAAATCTAGGCGAAAGATTTTTATCAGAGAGCAAAATATTACTTTCGGAAACCATTGAGCAGCAAAGTGATTTATGTGTGCAACTCTAATGGGCATATAGTAAATTACGAATTAAAGAAGGTGCTCAGCAGGTAGGAGATACCTCAAAGTATCTCTGTTACATGACACTTTTCAGAATGAGGGAGTTTAAAAATAATAAAAATAAAACAGGTTTGAATTCCTCTTTATCTCTTTTTAAACTATAAAAGAAACATTAAAATGCTTCAAAATAAGCATATACACAAATAAACCTGAAAATTCAAATTCTCATAGGTTTTATACTCTGCAGCTGGTATATCAAGTCATTGAAAATACATTAAGGGAAAAAACAATTTTACAGTATACTTAGGGTGACCATATTGCAGCTTTAAAAAAGGGACACATATGAAAAATACATATGTCAGGGTTCTTATACAAAACATTTATTTATGTTTTTTTCATATGTGTCCCATTTTAAAGCGGCAATATGGTCACCCTAAATATACTGTCCCTTTAACACGTTTGAGTCTACCTCAGAATATTGTCATGGAAAAGGATAAGCTTTAACAAATTAGACCAAGAGATATAAAACATTTTCATAATGATAAAGGTATCCAGCAAATGCTTTTTTTATGGCAAGTTTTATCTAAATCATTAAACATTCATTTTGGTTTCATATACACTTTAATGTTTTTCTGTCTCTGTCCCTTTAGAGAAAAATCAGCTCTTGGCAAGATATCAGTCACCCAAATAATTCCCACGAGCATGTTTCATTCTCAGGAAAATCAAGTAAGGGAGTTGTCCATATAGAATATCTCAAAATGAGTTGAAGAGGCGCAGACAGACCCCAGTCTAACCAGAAGTACTAAACCATCTGAAAAGCCCACTGTATCTGAAAACTCAATTAAATGACTTCATTATCAAGACTGAATCATCGGGCAAACCATCTGCAATTTACTTGTGATTTATTGATAGAAAACACACAATAAATTCCCAAGCGTGGCACTGACTGAAAGTGTATCTTTCACTATTAACATGAATATCACTATCAATAAGGTATCATATAGGCAACATATTGAAATCACTGCTCATCACATCTTCAAGAAAAAACAGCACATTTCTTATTAATGAAGTCATAAAAATAGTGCAATGCATTTTTGACACATGGGATATTTTGTGTGCGGGGGCAGATGAAGTTGAGTCCCCAAATTTAGTGTTGTAAAGCCCCAAATATCACCAGCAATTCATCCAGCACAGAAATTATTTCTCAATCCAGCCAGGCAGACATAGATGTGTCTGTGTGTGTACTAACTAATACATTGTGTCTGTGTGTATTAACTAATACATTGTGTCTGTGTGTACTAACTAATACATTATGTCTGTCTGTGTACTAACTAATACATTATGTCTGTCTGTGTGTACTAACTAATACATTATGTCTGTCTGTGTACTAACTAATACATTGTGTCTGTGTGTATTAACTAATACATTGTGTCTGTGTGTATTAACTAATACATTGTGTCTGTGTGTACTAACTAATACATTATGTCTGTCTGTGTACTAACTAATACATTGTGTCTGTGTGTATTAACTAATACATTGTGTCTGTGTGTACTAACTAATACATTATGTCTGTCTGTGTACTAACTAATACATTGTGTCTGTGTGTACTAACTAATACATTGTGTCTGTGTGTACTAACTAATACATTGTGTCTGTCTGTGTACTAACTAATACATTGTGTCTGTGTGTACTAACTAATACATTATGTCTGTCTGTGTACTAACTAATACATTGTGTCTGTGTGTATTAACTAATACATTGTGTCTGTGTGTATTAACTAATACATTGTGTCTGTGTGTATTAACTAATACATTGTGTCTGTGTGTACTAACTAATACATTATGTCTGTCTGTGTACTAACTAATACATTGTGTCTGTGTGTATTAACTAATACATTGTGTCTGTGTGTACTAACTAATACATTCGCCTATATTTAGAGTTTTGTCGGTAAAGACCCGCATAGCTAACGCTGCTTTTTTTCCCAATGCACCCTTAAGACAACGCTAGTATTTAGAGTTGTCTGAGGGGCTGCGTTAGGATCAAAAAAGGGTGCGTTGAGCTTAATGTACCGCCACTTCAACCCTCAATACCAGCGTTGCTTACGGTAGCGGTAAGCAGCTAAAACGTGCTTGTGCATGATTCCCCAATAGGAAACAATGGGGCAGTTTGGGATAAAAAACCTAACACCTGCAAAAAAGCAGAGTTCAGCTCCTAACGCAGCCCCATTGTTTCCTATGGGGAAACACTTTCTAAGTCTGCACCTAACACCCTAACATGAACCCCGAGTCTAAACACCCCTAACCTTACACTTATTAACCCCCAATCTGCCGCCCCCGCTATCGCTGACACCTGCATTACACTATTAACCCCTAATCTGCCGCTCCGGACACCGCTGCAACCTACATTATACCTATGTACCCCTAATCTGCTGCCCCTAACATCGCTGACCCCTATATTATATTTATTAACCCCTAATCTGCCCCCCAATGTCGCCGCTACCTTACCTACACTTATTAACCCCTAATCTGCCGACCAGACCTTGCCGCTACTCTAATAAATGTATTAACCCCTAAAGCTAAGTCTAACCCTAACCCTAACTCCCCCTTAATTAAATATAATTTTAATCTAACAAAATAAATTAAATATTATTAACTAAAGTCTTCCTATTTAAAGCTAAATACTTACCTGTAAAATAAACCCTAATATAGCTACAATATAACGAATAATTAAATTGTAGCTATTTTAGGATTTATATTTATTTTACAGGCAACTTTGTATTTATTTTAACTAGGTACAATAGCTATTAAATAGTTATTAACTATTTAATAGCTACCTAGCTAAAATAATTAAAAAATTACCTGTAAAATAAATCCTAACCTAAGTTACAATTAAACCTAACACTACACTATCAATAAATAAATTAAATCAATTAACTACAAGTACCTACAATTACCTACAATTAAATAAACTAAACTAAATTACAAAAAAAACCAAACACTAAATTACAAAAAATAAAAAAAGATTACAAGGATTTTAAGATAATTACACCTACTCTAAGCCCCCTAATAAAATAACAAAGCCCCCCAAAATAAAAAAAAATCCCTACCCTAATCTAAATTAAAAAAGTTAACCGCTCTATTACCTTACCAGCCGGTCCATCCGGACCGCCGACTGATCGGAACAGCCAATAGAATGCAAGCTCAATCTGATAGGCTGATTGGATCAGCCAATCCGATTGAACTTGAATCTGATTGGCTGATTGAATCAGCCAATCAGACTTTTCCTATCTTAATTACGATTGGCTGATAGAATCCTATCAGCAAATCGGAATTCTAGGGATGCCATCTTGGATGACGTCACTTAAAGGAACCTTCATTCGTCGTCTAGTCGTCGTTGAAGAAGGATGTTCCGCGCCGGAGGTCTTGAAGATGGAGCCGCTCCTCGTCGGATGGATAAAGATAGAAGATGCCACTTGGATGAAAATATCTGCTGGTCCGGATGTCCTCTTCTGCCTGGATAGGATGAAGACTTCTGCCGCTCCGGATGTCTTCTTTTGGTCCATCGGTGCCCGGCTGGGTGAACACGGCTCAAGGTAGGGAGATCTTCAGCAGGGTAGTGTTAGGTTTATTTAAAGGGGGTTTGGGTTAGAGTAGGGGTATGTGGGTGGTGGGTTGTAATGTTGGGGGGTGGTATTGTGTTTTTTTTTACAGGCAATAGAGCTGATTTCTTTGGGGCATGCCCCGCAAAAAGCCCTTTTAAGGGCTGGTAAGGTAATAGAGCTGTTAACTTTTTAATTTAGATTAGGGTAGGGAAATGTTTTTATTTTGGGGGGCTTTGTTATTTTATTAGGGGGCTTAGAGTAGGTATAATTAGCTTAAAATTCTTGTAATCTTTTTTAATTTTTTTTAATTTAGTGTTTGTTTGTTTTTGTAATTTAGTTTAGTTTATTTAATTGTAGGTAATTGTAGGTACTTGTAGTTAATTGATTTAATTTATTTAATGATAGTGTAGTGTTAGGTTTAATTGTAACTTAGGTTAGGATTTATTTTACAGGTAATTTTGTAATTATTTTAGCTAGGTAGCTATTAAATAGTTAATAACTATTTAATAGCTATTGTACCTAGTTAAAATAAATACAAAGTTGCCTGTAAAATAAATATAAATCCTAAAATAGCTACAATTTAATTATTCGTTATATTGTAGCTATATTAGGGTTTATTTTACAGGTAAGTATTTAGCTTTAAATAGGAAGTCTTTAGTTAATAATATTTAATTTTTTTCGTTAGATTACAATTATATTTAACTTAGGGGGGTGTTAGGGTTAGGGTTAGACTTAGCTTTAGGGGTTAATACATTTATTAGAGAGAGCACCGAAGTCCGGTCGGCAGATTAGGGATTAATAAGTGTAGTTAGGTAGCGGCGACGTTGGGGGGGGGCAGATTAGGGGTTAATAAATATTATGTAAGTGTCTGCGATGTTAGGGGCAGAAGATTAGGGGTTCATAGGGATAATGTAGGTGGTGGCGGTGTGCGGTCGGCAGATTAGGGGTATTATTATAGTGGCGGCGATGTGGGGGGGCCTCGGTTTAGGGGTACATAGGTAGTTTATGGGTGTTAGTGTACTTTATAGCACAGTAGTTAAGAGCTTTATAAACCGGCGTTAGCCCATAAAGCTCTTAACTACTGACTTTTTTCTGCGGCTGGAGTCTTGTCGGTAGAGGCTCTACAGCTCACTTCAGCCAAGACTCTAAATACCAGCGTTAGGCAGATCCCATTGAAAAGATAGGATACACAATTGGCGTAAGGGGATCTGCGGTATGGAAAAGTCGCGGTTTGAAAGTGAGCGTTAGACCCTTTCCTGCCTGACTCTAAATACCAGGGGCCGGCCAAAAGCAACATTAGGACCCCTTAACGCTGCTTTTGATGGCTAATGCAGAACTCTAAATCTAGGCCATTGTGTCTGTGTGTATTAACTAATACATTGTGTCTGTGTGTATTAACTAATACATTGTGTCTGTGTGTATTAACTAATACATTGTGTCTGTGTTTACTAATACATTGTGTCTGTGTGTGTACTAACTAATACATTGTGTCTGTGTGTATTAACTAATACATTGTGTCTGTGTGCATTAACTAATACATTGTGTCTGTGTGTATTAACTAATACATTGTGTCTGTGTGTGTACTAACTAATACATTGTGTCTGTGTGTATTAACTAATACATTCTGTCTGTGTGTATTAACTAATACATTGTGTCTGTGTGTTTATTATATAATACATTGTGTCTGTGTGTGTACTAATACATTGTGTCTGTGTGTATTAACTAATACATTGTGTCTGTGTGTGTACTAACTAATACATTGTGTCTCTGTGTATTAACTAATACATTGTGTCTGTGTGTACTAACTAATACATTGTGTCTGTGTGTTTTAACTAATATATTGTGTCTGTGTGTACTAACTAATACATTGTGTCTGTGTGTGTATTAACTAATGCATTGTGTCTCTGTGTGTATAAACTAATGCATTGTGTATGTGTGTATTAACTAATGCATTGTGTCTGTATTAACTAATACATTGTGTCTGTGTGTGCATTAACTAATACATTGTGTCTGTGTGTGTATTAACTAATGCATTGTGTCTGTGTGTGTATTAACTAATACATTGTGTCTGTGTGTGCATTAACTAATACATTGTGTCTGTGTGTGTATTAACTAATACATTGTGTCTGTGTGTGTATTAACTAATGCATTGTGTCTGTGTGTATTAACTAATACATTGTGTCTGTGTGTATTAACTAATACATTGTGTCTGTGTGTATTAACTAATACATTGTATCTGTGTGCATTAACTAATACATTGTGTCTGTGTGTGCATTAACTAATACATTGTGTCTGTGTGTGTATTAACTAATGCATTGTGTCTGTGTGTGTATTAACTAATGCATTGTGTCTGTGTGTATTAACTAATACATTGTGTCTGTGTGTATTAACTAATACATTGTATCTGTGTGCATTAACTAATACATTGTGTCTGTGTGTGCATTAACTAATACATTGTGTCTGTGTGTGTATTAACTAATGCATTGTGTCTGTGTGTGTATTAACTAATGCATTGTGTCTGTGTGTGTATTAACTAATACATTGTGTCTGTGTGTGTATTAACTAATTCATTGTGTCTGTGTGTGTATTAACTAATGCATTGTGTCTGTGTGTGTATTAACTAATACATTGTGTCTGTGTGTGCATTAACTAATACATTGTGTCTGTGTGTGTATTAACTAATACATTGTGTCTGTGTGTGTATTAACTAATACATTGTGTTTGTGTGTATTAACTAATTTATAAATGTCTAGCTATAAGTGCAAAATTGCACCTAGGTAGACTGGAATAAAGCAGCATCTCCAAAAGACTAAATGTATAGTTATAGGCTAACAGTTTAACAGGTTACAAATGAGATCAAATGAAAGGAAGCTAAAAATCCAGTATCAAAATAACGGACTGAGATAATTGCATATATTATGCAAAATAAAAAATACAAATTAAAATACACATTTAATCTTAAAAAATAAAAGCATATAAATAATAAATATACATGGAACAAATATTCCTATGTCACAGGTGATCACAATGTATTAAACAATATAAAAAAAAAAAAATTCATATGCAAGAAAAAAAAGAGTCCATATGTTTGTGAAGTATAAAAACAGGTCCAAAAGTTATCCTGCAGTGAGAAAAGAGCGCCAAGGGGATCTTGTCAAAAGTATACCAAATGTACCAACTTTAAGGTGCTCACTTTTACTTACACCATAAAGTTGAATGAGTAGATTCAAAGTTGTTCCTAGTTCTGTGTGAAGTCCGGTCTATTGCCAGGTTCCAAACCGCTTTTCCTTCTCGCAGTCTTTGGTAGTGGGACCAAACAACGGATCGTCTCAGTAGGCACAAATAATGGTAAAACGTTGCTTTTTCTTATCCCTATAGGACAAAGCTATGGAACTCGTCCAGGGACACTTGCAGAGACAGAGTAACATGTTTCGGCTTTGATGCTTTTTCAAACTAAATTAAAAAAAGCCCCCCCAATATAAAAAAGCCCTACCCTACACTAAATTAGAAATAACCCTTAAAAGGGCCTTTTGCAGGGCATTGCCCCAAAGTAATCACCTCTTTTTCCTGTAAAAAAAATTACAAATCCCCCCCCAACATTAAAACACACACAACCAACCCTACTCTAAAACTCACCCAATACCCCCTTAAAAAACCTAACACTATACCCTTGAAAATCACCTTACCGGGAGAAGTCTTCACCCAACCGGGCCGAAGTCCTCAACAAATCCGGCAGAAGTAGTCCTCCAGATGGGCAGAAGTGGTCCTCCAGACAAACAGAAGTCTTCATCCAGACGGCATCTTCTATCTTCATCCATCCGGCGTGGAGCGGCTCCATCTTCAAGACATCCGACGCCAAGCATCCTCTTCGGCTGACGTCTTCTTGTTGAATGAAGGTACCTTTAAGTGACGTCATCCAAGATGGTGTCCCTTAGATTCCGATTTGCTGATAGAATTCTGTCAGCCAATCGGAATTAAGGTAGAAAAAATCCTATTGGCTGATGCAATCAGCCAAGAGGATTGAAGTTCAATCCTTTTGGCTGATCCAATCAACCAATAGGATTGAGCTTTCATCCTATTGGCTGATCCAATCAGCCAATAGGATTGAGCTTGCATTCTATTGGCTGATTCGATCAGCCAATCGGATGGAAGCTCAATCCTATTGGCTGATTGCAACAGCCAATAGGATTTTTTCAACCTTAATCCAGATTAGCTGATAGAATTCTATCAGCCAATCGGAATCTAAGGGATGCCATCTTGGATGACATCATTTAAAGGAACCTTCATTCAGAAGACAACATCGTAAGAAGAGGATGCTCCGCGTCGGATGTCTTGAAGATGGATCCGCTCCGCGCCAGATGGATGAAGATAGAAGATGCCGTCTGGGTGAAGACTTCTGCGGGCTTGGATGAAGACTTCTGCCGGCTTCGATGAGGACTTCTGCCGCTCGCTTCATTGAGGATGGATGTCAACTCTTCAGAAACTGTAAGTGGATCTTTGGGGGTAAGTGTTAGGAATTTTTAAGGGTTTATTGGGTGGATTTTATTTTTAGATATGGGTTTGGGCTTTTGAAAAAGAGCTAAATGCCCTTTTAAGAGCAATACCGATACAAATGCCCTTTTCAGGGCAATGGGGAGCTTAGGTTTTTTCAGTTAGGGTTTTATTTGGGGGGTTGGTTGTGTGGGTGGTGGGTTTTACTGTTGGGGGGTATTTGAATTTTTTATTTACAGGTAAAAGAGCTGAATTCTTTGGGGCAATGCCCCGCAAAAGGCCATTTTAAGGGCCATTGGTAGTTTTTTTATAGATTAGGTTTTTTTTATTTGGGGGGGGCTTTTTTATTTTCATAGGGCTCTTAGATTAGGTGTAATTAGATTAAATATTTGATAATTTATTTTTTATTTTGTGTAACTTAGTGTTTATTTTTGTAACTTAGTTGTTAGTTTTTTGTAACTTTGTAATTTTTAATTGTAGATTTAAATTATTTGAGTAGAGTTAGGTGTTTAAATATATAATATAGTTCATTTAATTTGTAGTTTTATGTAATATTAGTATAACAGTTAGGGTAGGTTAATTAATATTTTAAAATAGTTTAATGTAATTTTAGTATAATAGAGTAGGTTAATTAATAGTTTAATATAGTTTAATGTAATTTTAGTATAATAGTTATGGTAGGTTAATTAATAGTTTAATATAGTTTAATGTAATTTTAGTATAATAGGGTAGATTAATTATTAGTTTAATATAGTTTAATGTAATTTAGTATAACAGTTAGGGTAGGTTAAATAATGGTTTAATATAGTTTAATTTAAATCTAAAGGTAAGTTTAAATTTATTATAAGATAGGGATGAGTTAATATTTAATATAAAGTTAGCGGGTTGTTAGGTTTAGGGGTTAATAGGTTAATTTAGTTTATGGCGATGTGGGGGGCTGGCGGTTTAGGGGTTAATAGGTTTAGTAAGTGGTAGCCAATCGGAATGTAAGGGACGCCATCTTGGATGACGTACCTTAAAGGGAAACTTCATTCTTCGTTGACCATTATAAGAAGAGGATGCTCCGCGTCGGATGTCTTGAAGATGGAGCTGCTCTGCGCCGGATGGATTAAGATAGAAGATGCTGTCTGGATGAAGACTTCTGCCTGCTTGAACGAATACTTCGGCCTGTTTGGATGAAGACTTCTGCCGGCTTCGATGAGGACTTCTGCCGCTTGGAAAACTGTAAGTGGATCGTCTTAGGGTTAGTGTTAGGTTTTTTTAAGGGTTTATTGGGTGGGTTTTAATTTTAGGTTAGGGACTTTGGGCAGTAAAAGAGCTAAATGCCCTTTTAAGGGCAATGCCCATACAAATGCCCTTTTCAGGGCAATGGGGAGCTTAGGTTTTTTAGATAGGGTTTTATTTGGGGGGTTGGTTGTGTGGGTGGTGTTTTTTTTTTACATGTAAAAGAGCTGATTTATTTGGGGCAATGCCCCGCAAAAGGCCCTTTTAAGGGCCATTGGCAGTTTAGTGTAGGCTAGGTTTTTTTTTTTATTTTGATAGGGCTATTAGATTAGGTGTAATTGTTTTTTATTTTTGATACTGTGGTTTTTTATTTTTTGTAACTTAGTGTTTTTTATTTTCTGTAACTTAGTTGTTATTTTTTTGTAATTTAATAATATTTAATAGTAGATTTAAATAACTTGAGTAGGGTTAGGTTTTTAAATATGTAATATAGTAAATGTAATTGTTACTTTAATGTAATTGTAGTATAATAGTTAGGGTAACTTAATTAATAGTTTAATATAGTTTATTTAAATTTTAAAGGTAAATTTTAATTGCACATGCAGCGTTGTCCACAAAAGCCGGCGACACTGGTTTTTGCGCATGTTTGGTATCCTATATAAAGTGCTGCATATAAATGCGGCACATATATTTCACCTGTCGCCCGCAAATTTTACTCCTTTAGGCTAACATGGGACTGTGTCGCAAATCGGTATCCAATATTCAGCGCAAGGACTTACGTGGTGAAAATTGAGAAATCTTACTCCATTTTTACCTCACCATAAAAGGCAGCCGTAGCAAGCCTTGCGCTGAGTATGGGAGCATCGCAACTCCCGAAAATGCCTGCAAAAATAAACTAACACCTAACGCATGCGCAATGTCTATCTACCTGTCAACCGCAATCCCCCACCTCAATAACTAATAAAGTGTATTAACCCCTATATCCGCTATCAAACTCACACCGCAAGTAATAACTAAATTATTAACCCGTAAATCCACCAACCCCAACATCGCAAACTACCTATTAAAACTATTAACCCCTAGTCCACCATGAACCCACAACACAATAAACCTGTTAAAACTATTAACCCCTAATCTGCCAAAGCCCACAATGCAATAAACCTATTAAAGTATTAACCCCTAAACTGCCAAAGCCCACAACGCAATGAACCTAACCCCTAACCTAACCCCCCTAACCTAACACCCCCTAAATAAACCCAAATTACCTAATTTACAAACTACTAAAGTTACTATTAAATTCAAAAAAACTAACACTACTTTAAAAATAAAAATAATCTAAGTATAAATTAAAGGGACAGTATAATCAAAATTCTGGAGTAGACTGTCCCTTTAAACTACAATTACAGAAAATAAAAAATCTAAGATTACAGAAAATAAAAAAGAAAATTACCTAATTTTAAAAAATAAAAAAGCCCCCCCAAAATTAAAACACTGCCTACTCTAATAAACTACCAGTAGCCTTTAAAAGGGCTTTTTGCAGGGCATTGCCCCCATGATAATCAGCTGTTTTGCAACAAAATACACAAAGTCCCCCTAACAGTAAAATCCCTCCACCCACCAACCCCCCCCAAATAAAATAACCTAACACTAAAAACCCTAAACTACCCATTGCCCTGAAAAGTGAATTTGTTGTGCATTGCACTTAAAAGGGCATTTAGCTCTTTTACTGCCCACCCTATCTAAATAAAATAAAAAATAAAAAAAACTTAAAAAACCCTAAGTCTAAGCCCCAGGTGTGTACTCACCGTTCCTGAAGTCCGACAGAAAAGGTCCTGTACCAGGCGGTGAAGTCTTCTTCCAAGCAGCGACCTCTTCTTTTTTCTTCCTGGAACATCCTTCGCGGAGCTGAAGACTGAAGACCACGGAGCTGAAGACTGAAGACCGCGGAGCTGAAGACCGGCAACCCTGGAACTGAAGACCGGTGACCGGGGAGCCAAGGAGCATGGAGGATCCCCTTGGTACGATCTTCGCCGCACACTGGATAGAGAATTCAAGGGATGCGATTAAAATTGGCGTCCCTTGAATTCCTATTGGCTGATTTGATTCTTCAAATTCAAATCAGCCAATAGGATGAAAGCTACTCAAATCCTTTTGGCTGTACAAATCAGCCAATAGGATGAGAGCTACTGAAATTCTATTGGCTGATTTGAATAGCCAATAGAATTTCAGTAGCTCTCATCCTATTGGCTGATTTGAACAGCCAATAGGATTTTCTATCCAGTGTGCGGCAAAGATCGTATGAAGAGGATCCTCCATGCTCCATGGCTCCGCGGTCGCCGGTCTTCAGTTCCAGGGTTGCTTGTCTTCAGTTACAGGGTCGCCGGTCTTCAGCTACGCGGTCTTCAGTCTTCAGCTCCGCGAAGGATGTTCCAGGAAGAAGAAAGAAGAGGTCGCTGCTTGGAAGAAGACTTCACCGCCTGGTACAGGACCTTTTCCGTCGGACTTCAGGAACGGTGAGTAGAAACCTGGGGCTTAGACTTAGGGTTTTTTTATTTTTTTAAATTTTTTTTTATTTTATTTAGATAGGGTGGGCAGTAAAAGAGCTAAATGCCCTTTTAAGTGCAGTGCCCAACAAATGCCCATTTCAGGGCAATGGGTAGTTTAGGGTTTTTAGTGTTAGGTTAATTTATTTGGGGGGGTTTGGTGGGTGGGGGGTTACTGTTAGTGGGGGCTTTGTGTATTTGTTGTAAAAGAGCTGATTATCTTGGGGCAATGCCCTGCAAAAAGCCCTTTTAAGGGCTACTGGTAGTTTATTAGAGTAGGGGGTGTTTTTATTTTGGGGGGGGCTTTTTATTTTTATAGGGATTAGGTATAATTTTTTTTAAATTTGGTAATATTCTTTTTTATTTTCTGTAATCTTTGATTTTTTTATTTTCTGTAATTGTATCGTAAAGGGACAGTCTACTTCAGAATTTTGATTAGACTGTCCCTTTAATTTATACTTAATTTATTTTTATTTTAAAGTAGTGTTAGGTTTTTTAAATTTAATAGTAATTTTAATATTTTGTAAATTAGGTAATTTGGGTTCATTTAGGGGGTGCTAGGTTAGGGGGGGTTAGGTTTATTTCGTTGTGGGCTTTGGAGGTTTAGGGGTTAATACTTTAAAAGGTTTATTGCGTTGTGGGCTTTGGTGGATTAGGGGTTAATACTTTAATAGGGTTATTGCGTTGTGGGCTTTGGCGGATTAGGGGTTAATACTTTAATAGGTTTATTGCATTGTGGGCTTTGGCGGATTAGGGATTAATACTTTAATAGGTTTATTGCGTTGTGGGCTTTGGCGGATTAGGGGTTAATAGTTTTAATAGGTTTATTGCGTTGTGGGTTAATGGCGGATTAGGGGTTAATAGTTTTAATAGGTAGTTTGCGATGTTGGGGTTGGCGGATTTAGGGGTTAATAATTTAGTTATTACTTGCGGTGTGGGTTTGATGGCGGATATAGGGGTTAATAGTTTAATTAGGCTTATTGCGTTATGTGAGGGGTTGTCAGTTTAGGGGTTAATACATTTATTATTAGTAGTGAGAGGGGGGGATTGCGGATATAGGGGTTTTACGTGTCGTTTTTTTTTTTTGGGAGGCGTGTTAGACTGTTACGAGAGATTTGATATTTCCCTTAGTTTTCTTAGGCACCGGCAGTTTCTAAAGTGCCATAAGTCACTGGCGACTCCAGAAATTTGTATTTACGCTCATTTTTGGACATCGCTAATTTATCAGACTTACGGAACTTTATGAACTGTGGGCGGAGTTTATGTAATACCCCGATGTGCGAGGTGATATTACAGGCAGCGCGGGTTGCATCGCTTGTGCTGAAGCCTGCGCTGTATATGTAATCTCGCCCGCAGTTTTTTTTATTCTAATTGAGAAAAAAAACAACAATTTTTTTTTGTTTAAATGCCCCTTTTTCATGAGAATGAAAGAAAATGTTTGTGCACAATGTTCTTTTAAAGAGACACTATACTAAAATAAACTTTCTTTAAAATGTTATAAATAATACAAATACTGCTAAAGGCATGTGCATATGCCTGATCCTACCTAGGTATGCTTTTTCACAAAGGTTATAAAAAATAAAGAACATATGATAATTGCAGGCTCAATCTGAATCATGAAATTTAAATTTGACTTTACTCTCTGATTAAGCCCCTACCTCTCCTTTTCTCTCATTCCTTTAACTCCTTTATTATTATTTTTTCTTTTCCTATTTTCTCTGTATCTTAGAGGGTCATGAAACCCAACACATGCCTTTCATGATTCAGATAGAGAATACAATATTAAATAACTTTCCAATTTACTTCTATTATGTATTTTGCTTTGTTCTTTTGCTATCCTTTGTTAAAAAGCATGCCTATTTAGGTTTAGGAGCTGGGAGCTAGCTGCTGATTGGTGGCAGCACAATTAAACCTCTTGCCATTGGCTAACCAATGTATTTAGCTAGCTCCCAGTAGTGCATTGCTACTCCTTCAATAAAGGATACCAAGAGGGCAAAATTGACAATAGAAGTAAATTAGAAAGTTTTTTTTTAAGAATGTTTGTTCTGTCTGAATAATGAAAGATACATTTTGGGTTTCTTGTCCCTCTACTAGATACCGGGTGTACTGCATCTTAAAGGCATATTTTATCAACATTGTTTCAAGATGCCTTGCAATGAACATTGTATTAGAACACACATGAAGTGGCTCCTTTTGCCGCCAGTGCTGGTCTTGCAGTATACGTACCACTAATTAACGTATACGCACCACTAATTAACGTATACACACCATGCAGGTGCTTGCCTGTCAATCATACAAGCCTATTTTACATACTCGCCAATTAGAGACTTGCTTCAAGATCAGTGCTGTGTGGGGGCCTAAGATTCCAATATTCTGCAGTCGTTTTCTTAGCTAATTTCTACTATTATTTAAAGGGTCAGTCTGCTCAAAAAATGTTATTGTTTAAAAAGATAGATAATCCCTTTATTACCCATTCCCCAGTTTTGCATAACCAACAGTTATATGATACACTTTTAACCTCTGTGATTACCTTCTATCTATGCCTCTTTTGACAGCCCCCTGTTTACATGACATTTTATTTGTTATCTTTTGACTTGTATTTTAGCTATATTGTGCAGAACCCACAGGCGTGAGCACAATGTTTTCTATATGGCCCACATGAACTTGCAGTCTCCTTTTGGGAAAAGCAAATAAAAAAGCATAGGATGTGGGTAGTAAAGGCGTTATTTATCTTTTTAAACATTAACAATTTTAGTGTTTAATGTCCCTTTAAGTCTGAGGTGAGTACAAAATGGCTCTTGTCTTGATATGCCAATCTCAGAACATTTAAAGATTCTGATGGGTGCATATGCAATGCATCATGCTGCCAATTGCCTATTAATTAAACAAGTTCACAAAGTATACCCACCAATTAGAGGCTATGTATGGTACCAAATCGAAATATGTGTGTGTAAACTGTAGAAATCTAGGGATTAAAAAAGGCTTAGAAGCTTATTTTAGCACAACACATGTAAAAACTTGCTAGGCAAACAGAGCCCAGAGCAGTTTGAACTATGCAGCATACATAGGGTTGCTAGCTGTCCTCCACAAAAATAATGTAATTAGCAGGTGTCACAGTGATAGTGGGCCATGATCAATATAAATTTAGACCCACATGTCCCTGCTCATATATATGTGTTGTGTATACACCTACAAGTATGAGCGAGCGCATTAATAGTTGAAAACATTTGAAAAACTATTTTGCAACTTTGCGGAAGAGCAACAATTAGGCAGATTATCTGAGTATGGATTTCATAGCTCTGCACATTTTGCCCCTCCAAAAAACCCTATGTAAACTGCGCACAGTATGCACAAAATATGTAAATATTGTATTATTTAATTTAATCTGTAAAGTGCTGGCAAATCACAGATGACAATTCACCAAATTAGGGGCTAGATTACAAGTGGAGCACTAATTTATCTTTGCCTGTTTGCAGGTGCGCAATAAATGATCAGCCATTACAAGTGGCTGGTTATTGATACTGCAAACGTACGGTAGCAATTAGCCCTTATAAAATTAACCAGAGCTCAGATCTCTGGTTAATTTTATAAATGTGCCCCAAATGCCCCCAAAATACAGTGCAGTGTATTTTATTAAACAAAAACATTGCAGCATTTTTATTTTTATTAAAATAACTGCACTAGGCAGTATTTTGAGGGTAAAGTTGGTGGGAGTGGGGTGTTCCCAGTAAATATATATGTATATGCTTACATACATATATATTTATGTGTTAGTATGTCTATATATACAAATAACAACACATGAATATATACTGTATGTATATCAGCATATACATTCATGTGTTAATATGTCTATATATACAAATAACAACACATGAATATATACTGTATGTATATCAGCATATACATTCATGTGTTAATATGTCTATATATACAAATAACAACACATGAATATATACTGTATGTATATCAGCATATACATTCATGTGTTAATATGTCTATATATACAAATAACAACACATGAATATATACTGTATGTATATCAGCATATACATATATATTTATGTGTTAATATGTCTATATATACAAATAACAACACATGAATATATACTGTATGTATATCAGCATATACATATATATTTATGTGTTAATATGTCTATATATAGAAATAAAAACATATGAATATATACTGTATGTATATCAGCATTTACATATATATTTATGTGTTAATATGTCTATATATACAAATAACAACACATGAATATATACTGTATGTATATCAGCATATACATATATATTTATGTGTTAATATGTCTATATATACAAATAACAACACATGAATATATACTGTATGTATATCAGCATATACATATATATTTATGTGTTAATATGTCTATATATACAAATAACAACACATGAATATATACTGTATGTATATCAGCATATACATTCATGTGTTAATATGTCTATATATACAAATAACAACACATGAATATATACTGTATGTATATCAGCATATACATATATATTTATGTGTTAATATGTCTATATATACAAATAACAACACATGAATATATACTGTATGTATATCAGCATATACATTCATGTGTTAATATGTCTATATATACAAATAACAACACATGAATATATACTGTATGTATATCAGCATATACATTCATGTGTTAATATGTCTATATATACAAATAACAACACATGAATATATACTGTATGTATATCAGCATATACATTCATGTGTTAATATGTCTATATATACAAATAACAACACATGAATATATACTGTATGTATATCAGCATATACATATATATTTATGTGTTAATATGTCTATATATACAAATAACAACACATGAATATATACTGTATGTATATCAGCATATACATTCATGTGTTAATATGTCTATATATACAAATAACAACACATGAATATATACCGTATGTATATCAGCATATACATATATATTTATGTGTTAATATGTCTATATATACAAATAACAACACATGAATATATACCGTATGTATATCAGCATATACATATATATTTATGTGTTAATATGTCTATATATACAAATAACAACACATGAATATATACTGTATGTATATCAGCATATACATTCATGTGTTAATATGTCTATATATACAAATAACAACACATGAATATATACTGTATGTATATCAGCATATACATTCATGTGTTAATATGTCTATATATACAAATAACAACACATGAATATATACCGTATGTATATCAGCATATACATTCATGTGTTAATATGTCTATATATACAAATAACAACACATGAATATATACTGTATGTATATCAGCATATACATTCATGTGTTAATATGTCTATATATACAAATAACAACACATGAATATATACTGTATGTATATCAGCATATACATATATATTTATGTGTTAATATGTCTATATATACAAATAACAACACATGAATATATACTGTATGTATATCAGCATATACATTCATGTGTTAATATGTCTATATATACAAATAACAACACATGAATATATACTGTATGTATATCAGCATATACATTCATGTGTTAATATGTCTATATATACAAATAACAACACATGAATATATACTGTATGTATATCAGCATATACATATATATTTATGTGTTAATATGTCTATATATACAAATAACAACACATGAATATATACTGTATGTATATCAGCATATACATTCATGTGTTAATATGTCTATATATACAAATAACAACACATGAATATATACCGTATGTATATCAGCATATACATATATATTTATGTGTTAATATGTCTATATATACAAATAACAACACATGAATATATACCGTATGTATATCAGCATATACATATATATTTATGTGTTAATATGTCTATATATACAAATAACAACACATGAATATATACTGTATGTATATCAGCATATACATTCATGTGTTAATATGTCTATATATACAAATAACAACACATGAATATATACCGTATGTATATCAGCATATACATTCATGTGTTAATATGTCTATATATACAAATAACAACACATGAATATATACTGTATGTATATCAGCATATACATATATATTTATGTGTTAATATGTCTATATATACAAATAACAACACATGAATATATACCGTATGTATATCAGCATATACATATATATTTATGTGTTAATATGTCTATATATACAAATAACAACACATGAATATATACCGTATGTATATCAGCATATACATATATATTTATGTGTTAATATGTCTATATATACAAATACCAACACATGAATATATACTGTATCAGCATATACATATATATTTACAATTCACTACCATCGCTGTGCTTCTTACCCCCTTCGCTGTGCTTAGGTTCTGTGCCATGTCTGACGGCATCAGAACGAGGTTCCCATTGAAGCCTATGGAAGCGAGCTCTTATGAGCACAATGCTTCCCAGCAATGCGAACGTAAGCTCACGTTCGCGTTGCTGTAAACTTGTAATACCAGCACACATTAGCGTTCTGACTATAGCAAATGTTATAATAGAAGAAAACTGGAAATTATTTTAAAATTCATGCTCTGTCTGAATCATTGCAGCTTAATTTCAAATACACAACTGAGACTTTTCTTATCATTTCCCGCCTTGACTATTGCAACTCCATCCTCTCTGGTCTCCCTAGGTGCATATATCTCTTCATCTGTTGCACCTCTCTGCCGATCCCTTCACTGGCTTCCGATAACCTCCAGACTTAAACACAAAATCCTGACTCTGACATACAAGGCTCTCAGTAACACTGCTCCCAACCATGGGCTCAAGTTTTTCAAGCCCTTCTCCCCCCTTTGACTGCAGGGTCACATAAGCAAACCTGCAGTCAGTATTTATCGAGCAGCGGTCATCAGATGGCTTCTTCCCTACCCTGTTCTCCACCGGTCTCATCCCTGCTTGTGCGCAATGTTAAATGCAGACAGCCGATTGGTGCCCACCAGAGGAGAATATGTATGCCCCCTGTCCACCATTGAATGATAAATACAGCCCTATATCTCAGATCTTGTCTCCAAATAGTTTCCCTCCCGTCCCCTTCGCTCTGCTCATGACTGCTTTCTCTCATCCTCTCTTGTTAATTCCTCACATTTCCATCTACAGGACTTCTCAAGATTGGCCTTTAACTTCTGGACCTCTCTCACTCCACAAGACTCTCCTCTAGTTTTTATAGTTTCAAGAGCTCCTTAAAGACTCTACTGTCTACTCTATATGCACTAACATTGAATTACAAAAATTACTCTTCTCTTTTTGCTATCCCCTTAAACCCCCTTAGCATGTAAGCCTATGAGCCCAGCTGTTAGTAGATCACCTTCATGAGTGCGGATTTACCACAGTGCAACTCTTGGCAGAGCCCTCTACCCATTTGTCTCACATAAATGCTACCTGCATATTGGACCTATGTCACCCCTGATGGCGGCCCTGCCTATGTTTATAGTGCTGTGAAATCTATTTGTGCTCTACAAATGGGGTTGCCACCTCGGCCATGTTTCCTGGACACTTATGAGTTACACATGCTGCATGGTGTGCTGTATGTGCTTACATACTGGTCTGTATATGTGCATATACACTGCTGAGTGTCTGCTTTATGTGCTTATATACTGTTCTGTATATGTGCATATACACTGCTGAGTGTCTGCTTTATGTGCTTATATACTGTTCTGTATATGTGCATATACACTGCTGAGTGTCTGCTTTATGTGCTTATATACTGTTCTTTATATGTGCATATACACTGCCGAGTGTCTGCTTTATGTGCTTATATACTGTTCTGTATATGTGCATATACACTGCCTAATGTCTGCTTTATGTGCTTATATACTGTTCTGTATATGTGCATATACACTGCTGAGTGTCTGCTTTATGTGCTTATATACTGTTCTGTATATGTGCATATACACTGCTGAGTGTCTGCTTTATGTGCTTATATACTGTTCTGTATATGTGCATATACACTGCTGAGTGTATGCTTTATGTGCTTATATACTGTTCTGTATATGTGCATATACACTGCTGAGTGTCTGCTTTATGTGCTTATATACTGTTCTGTATATGTGCATATACACTGCCGAGTGTCTGCTTTATGTGCTTATATACTGTTCTGTATTTGTGCATATACACTGCCCAGTGTCTGCTTTATGTGCTTATATACTGTTCTGTATATGTGCATTTACACTGCCTAATGTCTGCTTTATGTGCTTATATACTGTTCTGTATATGTGCATATACACTGCTGAGGTCTGCTTTATGTGCTTATATACTGTTCTGTATATGTGCTTATACACTGCCTAATGTCTGCTTTATGTGCTTATATACTGTTCTGTATTTGTGCATATACACTGCTGAGTGTCTGCTTTATGTGCTTATACACTGCCTAATGTCTTCTTTATGTGCTTATATACTGTTCTGTATATGTGCATACTGTATACACTGCCTAATGTCTGCTTTATGTGCTTATATACTGTTCTGTATTTGTGCATATACACTGCTGAGTGTCTGCTTTATGTGCTTATACACTGCCTAATGTCTTCTTTATGTGCTTATATACTGTTCTGTATATGTGCATACTGTATACACTGCCTAATGTCTGCTTTATGTGCTTATATACTGTTCTGTATATGTGCATATACACTGCCTAATGTCTGCTTTATGTGCTTATATACTGTTCTGTATATGTGCATATACACTGCCTAATGTCTGCTTTATGTGCCTATATACTGTTATGTATACATGCATATACACTGCAGAGCATTTGCTTTATGTGCTTATACACTGCAGAGCTTTTGCTTTATGTGCATATACACTGCAGAGCATTTGCTTTATGTGCTTATACACTGCAGAGCATTTGCTTTATGTGCATATACACTCCAGAGCTTTTGCTTTATGTGCATATACACTGCAGAGCATTTGCTTTATGTGCATATACACTGCAGAGCATTTGCTTTATGTGCATATACACTGCTGTGTGCTTCTGTCTATACAGCTCATAAGTTGCATCCTGGCATTTGGTTACATTTGTGACCTTGAGTAAAAACTGTCACCAGCTGGTTCTGAGTATTCACTGTGACACAAATGAAGGAACTGCCAGAGCAGGCAGTGAGGCGTGAATGAGTGGGTGTGCGACTGTGTGTCACTATTAAGTGTAAGAGAACACCAGGAATCCCCGCATGTGAGTCAATGTTTGGGAAATCCACTCCGTCACTAAACCACATACTATGTGACTCACATAGAAACACACCCTTTGTTCAGCTCTGTAATATTTAATAAAGTTAGTTACATTTGAAGTAGAATTGTTTTGTAAGTTTATCCAGCACGCAAAGAAACATTATAGTATTGATTTGGTATAGAATATTAAGTAACTGGACACACCTCTGCCGCAACCTATAATGATTTGTCTATCTGAACCACGTGATAGTAATTTGTTAATCAAATCACTCTCATTGTGGGACAAAATACTCAGAGGGGTTTACGTTACTTCAGAATTGCTGTATATGTTTGATCAGCGACCCATAAAATTAAAGGGACACTAAACCCAATTTTTTTCTTTCATGATTCAGAAAAAGCAGCAATTTTAAGCAACTTTATAATTTACTACTAGGGGGTGATTTATTAATGTGCGGGTGGACATGATCCGCTGTATGCCGACAGCATATGCTGTTGGCATTTGCCATTGCACAAGCATTTCTAGTGAAATGCTTGTGCAATGCCCCCCCCCTGCACATTCGCGGCCATTCGGCCACTAGCAGGGTGTGTCAATCATCCCAATGGTATCCAATCGGGATGATTGCTATCCACCACCTAAGAGGTTTCTGTTTCTGGCGAGCCTAAAGGCTTACGCAACAACTGCATTGACAGGTTAATAAATCGGCCCCTATTATCAATTTTTTTTATCTCTTGCTATCTTTATTTGAAAAAGCAGGAATGTAAGCATAGGAGCCGGCCCATTTTTGGTTCAGCACCTGGCTACATTTAGCCACCAATTAGCAAGCGCTACCCAGGTTCTGAACCATAAATGGCTGGCTCTTAACCTTACATTTTTGATTTTTCAGACCTTAAATCTGAACAGATTGTCAACAGTTTATGTCAGCAATATGGCCATAGCAGCCTTCACATCAAACCTACAGCCCTGTAATCCCTCAGACCGGTGCCAAAATCAGGTCTTAGACTTGCCTTAATCAGCTAAGTGCCCAGCCTTGTTTGCATATGCTTTCTGGGATTCAAGTTAAAATTTTGGACTTTCTGTTTTAATACTGGACACCTGGCCATCCTTTGAAGAAACCTGCACTAATAGCTGAATAATCATTCGGTTTAAAGGGACAGAAATCACCTTGAAATTTGTATATAAAATATTTAGTTATGTGTAATGAAAGAACTTTGCAATACATTATCATTAATTTTGCCCCTTTTGATATACAATTTTGGATTTTACAATTCTCAGAACATGAAATGCGCCTGCTGATTTATCAAGGCTTATTCTGCTACATATCTTTCCCTAACTGGCTTTAACTGATAACAACTGCAAAACAATGCACCCTATACTAACTGGCCTTGTTGTCTGCAGGCTAAAGCCCTGATTGGTTGCTTCAGATATGGCAAAGGATGGGTGGAGTTTTGGTTATTGAAAAATAATGTCAGTAAAAAAATGTTTATTTAAAAAAACAACAACTTTAAGACTTAGCTGATATGTTATTCAATAGCAAAACAGCAAAAACGTTTTGTAATTTTAAGGTACTGCCTCTTTAATCTTGCCAGGCTAATAACTGACAAAACCTTCCATGCACTCTGTCTTGTTCTCACATATTTGTGCACCTGCACTTACCTGTCTATGGGGGAATTATTTTATTATCAATATCTAGGGTTAAATCGTTAGAATATTCCACTATGCAATAAAGATAAATGTACTGCGGAAAAATGCTGGATATTAATTATTATTAAAAGTAAATATTGTTGACTGCTAGTGATCTTCCAAAAAAGAACATTTTCTTTTGTAAAAATGAATACTTCTCTGATAGAGAGTGCTGCAATGTATTGCAGACCTATTGAGCACAATAGACGTTAAACTAAAATTTTGAGTAAATAAGAAAAGATAGAGAATTAGTAGATTAACATTTACTAGGTTTGGTTTTCCAACTGTAAGTTTTTTTCTCCACTTACAGATCTTTGTTTATGGTTTTATTCATTTTCTCATCTATCTTTTGGTTGTGTTCATTCACAGAACTGATGACTTTGAAACATTTTGTCAGATAAAAAAAGAAAGCTCAGCAGAAAGTATGAGGTAAGGAAACCCTAGAATAGGAAGTAACAGAAATACTTTTACATCTGTTTTAAGGAAACAAATTACATAAAGGAAAATACATTTTTTATCATATATCATCTCTAGTCAATGTTCATTTTTTTTTTCAAATGTAATAGATAATTATGTCGTTTTTTGAGATTGAAGACTTAAATAAAAAAATATTATTCTTTGAAAGGAAAATAGAAATCAAAGCTAGAAAATGACATGTATCATGTGTCATGTGACAGGCATCAGCCAATCACAGACTAGTATATGTACAACCTGTGATCTTGTGCACATGCTCAGTAAAATCTTGTTTCCCAGACAGTGTGACTATAAAAAGACTGTGCACAATTTGCTAATGGAAGTAAATTGGAAAGTGTCTTAAATCTGCTGCTCTATCTGATTCATAAAAGTTTATTTTGACTAGAGTGTCCCTTTAATACTAAGGGCTAGAGTACAAGTGGAGCGCTAATTTATCACGCTCCCGCAAACCGATAGCGATTAGCACTCAGAAAATTAACCAGAGATCGGATCTGTGGTTTATTTCTAAAAGTCCCCCAATTCACCATAAATTTCAATATTGTAATCGTTTTAAATAAATAAATAAAAATGGCAGCATCTTTATGTTTTTATAAAGTAACTGCAAAAAGCTGTGGCGGCTGAGGTTTGTTAGAATAAAAATGGGCACTGAAAAGTACTTTTACATAACGTTCTATAGGAACTGTGTGTTCCCTGTAAATATATATAAGATTATATACCTAGATATTTATGTGTTACTATCTGTATATACATATATATTTATGTGTTACTATGTGTATATACATATATATTTATGTGTTAGTATGTGTATATACATATATATGTATGTGTTACTATGTGTATATACATATATATGTATGTGTTACTCTGTGTATATACATATATATTTATGTGTTACTATCTGTATATACAAATATATTTATGTGTTATGTGTATATACATATATATTTATGTGTTAGTATGTGTATATATATATATATATTTATGTGTTAGTATGTGTATATACATATATATTTATGTGTTACTGTGTGTATATACATATATATTTATGTGTTAGTATGCGTATATACATATATATTTATGTGTTATTATGTGTATATACATATATATTTATGTGTTACTATGTGTATATACAGATATATTTATGTGTTAATAAGTGTATATACATATATATTTATGTGTTATTATGTGTATATTCATATATATTTATGTGTTACTATGTGTATATACATATATATTTATGTGTTACTATGTGTATATACAGATATATTTATGTGTTGCTATGTGTATATACATATATATTTATGTGTTACTATGTGTATATACATATATATGTATGTGTTACTCTGTGTATATACATATATATTTATGTGTTACTATGTGTATATACATATATATATTTATGTGTTACTCTGTGTATATAAATATATATTTATGTGTTACTATGTGTATATACATATATATTTATGTGTTACTCTGTATATATAAATATATATTTATGTGTTACTATGTGTATATACATATATATTTATGTGTTATTATGTGTATATACATATATATTTATGTGTTACAAATTACAATGTGTATATACATATATATTTATGTGTTAATATGTGTATATACATATATATTTATGTGTTACTATGTGTATATACATATATATTTATTTGTTAGTATGTGTATATACATATATATTTATGTGTTACTAGGTGTATATACATATATATTTATGTGTTAGTATGTGTATATACATATATATTTATGTGTTACTATGTGTATATACATATATATTTATGTGTTAGTATGTGTATATACATATATATTTATGTGTTACTATGTGTATATACATATATATTTATGTGTTATTATGTGTATATACATATATATTTATGTGTTACTATGTGTATATACATATATATTTATGTGTTACTATGTGTGTATACATATATATTTATGTGTTACTATGTGTATATACATATATATTTATGTGTTACTAGGTGTACAGGGAGTGCAGAATTATTAGGCAAATGAGTATTTTGACCACATCATCCTCTTTATGCATGTTGTCTTACTCCAAGCTGTATAGGCTCGAAAGCCTACTACCAATTAAGCATATTAGGTGATGTGCATCTCTGTAATGAGAAGGGGTGTGGTCTAATGACATCAACACCCTATATCAGGTGTGCATAATTATTAGGCAACTTCCTTTCCTTTGGCAAAATGGGTCAAAAGAAGGACTTGACAGGCTCAGAAAAGTCAAAAATAGTGAGGTATCTTGCAGAGGGATGCAGCACTCTTAAAATTGCAAAGCTTCTGAAGCGTGATCATCGAACAATCAAGCGTTTCATTCAAAATAGTCAACAGGGTCGCAAGAAGCGTGTGGAAAAACCAAGGCGCAAAATAACTGCCCATGAACTGAGAAAAGTCAAGCGTGCAGCTGCCAAGATGCCACTTGCCACCAGTTTGGCCATATTTCAGAGCTGCAACATCACTGGAGTGCCCAAAAGCACAAGGTGTGCAATACTCAGAGACATGGCCAAGGTAAGAAAGGCTGAAAGACGACCACCACTGAACAAGACACACAAGCTGAAACGTCAAGACTGGGCCAAGAAATATCTCAAGACTGATTTTTCTAAGGTTTTATGGACTGATGAAATGAGAGTGAGTCTTGATGGGCCAGATGGATGGGCCCGTGGCTGGATTGGTAAAGGGCAGAGAGCTCCAGTCCGACTCAGACGCCAGCAAGGTGGAGGTGGAGTACTGGTTTGGGCTGGTATCATCAAAGATGAGCTTGTGGGGCCTTTTCGGGTTGAGGATGGAGTCAAGCTCAACTCCCAGTCCTACTGCCAGTTTCTGGAAGACACCTTCTTCAAGCAGTGGTACAGGAAGAAGTCTGCATCCTTCAAGAAAAACATGATTTTCATGCAGGACAATGCTCCATCACACGCGTCCAAGAACTCCACAGCGTGGCTGGCAAGAAAGGGTATAAAAGAAGAAAATCTAATGACATGGCCTCCTTGTTCACCTGATCTGAACCCCATTGAGAACCTGTGGTCCATCATCAAATGTGAGATTCACAAGGAGAGAAAACAGTACACCTCTCTGAACAGTGTCTGGGAGGCTGTGGTTGCTGCTGCACGCAATGTTGATGGTGAACAGATCAAAACACTGACAGAATCCATGGATGGCAGGCTTTTGAGTGTCCTTGCAAAGAAAGGTGGCTATATTGGTCACTGATTTGTTTTTGTTTTGTTTTTGAATGTCAGAAATGTATATTTGTGAATGTTGAGATGTTATATTGGTTTCACTGGTAAAAATAAATAATTGAAATGGGTATATATTTGTTTTTTGTTAAGTTGCCTAATAATTATGCACAGTAATAGTCACCTGCACACACAGATATCCCCCTAAAATAGCTCAAACTAAAAAAAACCTAAAAACTACTTCCAAAAATATTCAGCTTTGATATTAATGAGTTTTTTGGGTTCATTGAGAACATGGTTGTTGTTCAATAATAAAATTAATCCTCAAAAATACAACTTGCCTAATAATTCCGCACTCCCTGTATATACATATATATTTATGTGTTACTATGTGTATATACATATATATTTATGTGTTACTATATGTACATACATATATATTTATGTGTTACTATGTGTATATACATATATATTTATGTGTTACTAGGTGTATATACATATATATTTATGTGTTACTATGTGTATTTACATATATATTTATGTGTTACTAGGTGTATATACATATATATTTATGTGTTACTATGTGTACATACATATATATTTATGTGTTACTATGTGTATATACATATATATTTATGTGTTACTAGGTGTATATACATATATATTTATGTGTTACTATGTGTATATACATATATATTTATGTGTTACTATGTGTATATACATATATATTTATGTGTTACTATGTGTATATACATATATATTTATGTGTTACTAGGTGTATATACATATATATTTATGTGTTACTATGTGTATATACATATATATTTATGTGTTACTATGTGTATATACATATATATTTATGTGTTACTAGGTGTATATACATATATATTTATGTGTTACTATGTGTATATACATATATATTTATGTGTTAATATGTGTATATATACATATTAACACATAAATATATATGAATTTATTCATATACATATATATTTAAAATTGCTGCCCATCACTGCACGACTTACCCTCTTTACTGTACTAGTTCTCATGCTGTGTCTCATGGCATGAGAACGAGGCTCTTGTGAGTGCAAAGCTTCCGTGTAATGTGAAAGCGAGGTCCCGTTCGCATTGCACCTCACTTTTAACACCAGCGCACATTTGCACAATTTAGCGCATCTTCCTTAGAAGTGATCAATTAAAGTCCATCTAATATATCACTAACATTCAGGATCTGATTATAAAAAGGGGAACGTTTACCATCACTTTAAATACAATCATTTTTGCAATATAGTTTCATTAGCAAAAATGCTTCTAGTAAAAGTTATCACTGCTTCAGTGGAATACTTACGTATGCTACGCCGGATTAGAAAATAAGGATTCAAACATCATGCTGGCTCAGAGAGCTGTCAGTAGTGTGTTAGTGAAGACTTTGTTTGTGCCCTACAAGCCACTGCTGTGGTTTTTGAATGCTGGTACACAGGGCACTCACAGCATATGCCACTGAAAACCAATTGTAACTTTTACTAGAAGCATTTTTGCTAATGGAAGTATATTGCAGAAATGCTTCTATTAAAAAATGAAAATTGTAAAAATTAGATGTACCCATGCAATTTCTATTTTGACCTTTCTATCCCTTTAAGTTAGCAATCATTTTAAATTTTTTATGATTTATTTTTTTATACACTAAGTGTTAAATCGCATTCCAGTCAAGGCATCTGGAGGGGTAAGCGGGGGACCAATAACCCCCTAGAATTCTTCATTTTATATCAAATTTTAAGCGCTTACTTAATTCAATGTTTTAAAAGTGTGCTGTGCTTAAACCCAGGGAGTGCATATTATTGGATTATATATATATATATATATATATAGTCCCAAAACAAAGTTGCTCTTTTAGGATTTTTCACAGCAAAGTCAGCTTTATTAGATGACGTTTCAGAGATGTAAACTCTCTTTCATCAAATTAAAAGCTTGATAATTCAGCCCCATGTGTACTATTTCATATATATATATATATATATATATATATATATATATATATATATATATATATATATATATATATATATATATATATATATATGAATGTGTATATATATATATAAATAAATAAATAAATAAATAAATAAATAAATAAATAAATAAATGTGTATATATATATATATATATATATAAATATATAAATAAATAAATAAATAAATAAATGTGTATATATATATAAATAAATAAATAAATAAATAAATGTGTATATATATATATATATATATATATAAATAAATAAATGTGTATATATATATATATATATATATATATATATATATATATATATAAATAAATGTGTATATATATAAATAAATAAATAAATGTGTATATATATATATATATAAATAAATAAATAAATGTGTATATATATATAAATAAATAAATGTATATATATATATATATATATATATATATATAAATAAATAAATAAATAAATGTGTATATATATATATATATATAAATAAATAAATGTGTATATATATATATATATATATATATAAAAATAAATAAATAAATAAATAAATAAATGTGTATATATATATAAATAAATAAATAAATGTGTATATATATATATAAATAAATAAATAAATGTGTATATATATATAAATAAATAAATAAATAAATAAATGTGTATATATATATAAATAAATAAATAAATGTGTATATATATATATATATAAATAAATAAATGTGTATATATATATATATAAATAAATAAATAAATAAATAAATAAATAAATGTGTGTGTATATATATATATATATATATATATATATATATATATACATATATATATATATATATATATAAATATATATATATATATGATAGTACACATTGGGGCTGAATCATCAAGCTTTTGATCTGATCTATAAATAAATAAATGTATGTATATATATATATATATATATATATATATATATATAATCAATAGAACCACTCACAGAAAAGCAACATTAGCATCCAGGTGGTCATCTCAGTTTGGAGAGGATGGATTCACTGTTGGTTTCATGTATATTTCTATATATATTATTCACACAAACGTACACATCTATCTCTATATATCTAATCAAACACACATAATATATCTATCTATTGTCTGTCTATCTATATAATATTTACAGTGATATTTGTTTATTTGTTCGGTTTAAGGCACTAACCTCTCGAGGTGGAGGGGAGAGAGCTCATACCCTCCCCAGCCGGAGTATCTTGCCTATAAGGTTCCAGCCTGCCTCTGCTAGTGTCGTCCTCTGCTCTCACTGTTTCGTGTTCTTTATGAAAGTGTTACAAGTGCTGCATCTATTAAAGAGGAACTACACAGGCCCTCCCCAAGGGAGGGAGAGGTGGAAAGAGAAAGGCACAATTTACAGATGAAATGATAAGATAAATGAGTTAAACAGAGGAAGATGCAGGGGAAAGAGAAAAAAAAGAGACAGACAGAGAGAAAATGGAAAAAGGAAGAGTTCTGTGGTTAGAAACGTATCTCCGGTACATAGCGCAGTGTATACTGACGCTGCCTGTGACATAACGTCTATAAGTTCTCTCTGTGTTGTTTAAATCAGTTGTGTAAATAAATATGTTATGATAATTGTGAATTTAACTTTGGTACGAGTTTAAAGGATATTAAAGTAATTATTTTTATGTGTACATGGTATATAACATTAATTAATTATAATATTAAAAAAAAATCTGTACACAAAATAAATCTTTCAAAATCATTCAAACTAATTGTGTTAGTAGATCTTGCATTAGTTTGAAGTTGAGGAACATATCTCTGGAAAAGAATTTTGAGAATGATTGTTTAATTTATCTTCGGTGTTGTGGCTAGTTAGGACAGATATAAAAATATTCTGTTCTGATCAAGCAATCACTGTATATGGCATTTTGTAGGGTCAGGGCTCTCAATCCTGTAGTATACACTCTAGCCTCTTGGGTGGGGAAGGAGGAGGCAATGAAAAAAACAGTCTTTTCATTAAAAACAGTAAATATAAATATGTACACTACATTTTTGTTATGCATAATAAAACAATTTCAGCTAGGTTACAAGTGGAGCTCAAAAATATTAGTGCTATTGAACGCTAACGCTGCACATTAAATATATAGTGCCCCTTTTTGTTGCACTCATATTACAAGTTACTGCTCAAGTGAAAGCCTTAGGTCCAATAAGTCCCTTTCCTGATAGACTTCTATGGTGCACACTACAAGTTCCTGTTCTGGCTCTCGCTCTCACGATAACCCAAAGGTGTGCAAAGCAAGTGTGCTAAAGCTGTAGGTGTGTTAAGAAATACTTGAAATACCTTTGTTCTTCACTCATAAGAAAATTTTATTTTTAAATGTAAATATATACATATCTATGTATGTATATACATGTGTATGTATGTGTGCACTAGAGACGTGCATTTGTTTAGTTATGAATTCAAATTTGTAACGAGAAACAGATATTCATTTTGTTTTTTCACAAAACAAATATCTGAATGATTGCACTACTCATTTGAAATCTACTACTCATTTGAAGGTCAAACTGAGTGCTTTTGCATTGTCTATTTAATATGCATTTATTGATTATGCTATTCTAGTGTTTAGTGATCCTTTAAGGATAGCGCACCCTGCTCTATAAACAGCACTTCACTTGTAATCAGGGCTTTTATGTGGGTTTAAATTTGTAGTCTAACGTCCCTTTAACGTTGTTGATAATAAGACTTGATAATACTATATCATTTAATACTAGAATAACTCGTTTGATACATTTTCTGGTTAGGTTTGAGCAGCAAAAATTATCATATCAAGTATTTACTCAATTGTATGACCCTATTTCTTTGTAAAGCATTTAGCATAAATGCAGCAATTTACCTTATTGTTGTGGTGACATAATAGATAACCACAATTGTGCGTAAGATTCTAGGCGTTATCTTAAAGCCTTTCTTGTTTACTCGTATCTTAACAGATGCATTCTATCTTTTGCACACTGTATACATTCTTAATGTCCGTCAATGCATTTATCTTAACCAGATCTGCTATAATATCATTCTGATTATTTACTATCTTTTCTGTTATAGTACTTTTCCTCGAAATCTTCTGTCATCAAACCACATGAGAACCTCGTATCTTGTAATCTGTTTTGTCTATAATACTTCTAATTTACATGTTATAACATTCACAAATTTAATTTGACAATTTCTATTAATACAATATTAAGGGATATAATTAAATTATAGAAATACAATTAAGAGAAGAAAAATGTCCAAACAATATCCTACTGGAACAATCATATGGTATTTTACATGGACACCTATTAGGAAATAATCAGTCCTGAGGAGCAATAACTTGGTTCTTGTCTAAATGCTCTATTAGGAATTTCTTATGGGTCCACTGAACATATGTCTTGTTGCCCTTTATGTTTAAAAGTTCTTATTTGAAACATACTGGTATAAAGGCAAAGGTAGAGAGTAGCACTGGATGACAGTGTTTATTTGTTGGTTCGATTATTCATTGGCCAAAGTGTTTATATGCCCATACCTTCACCTATAGGTAGTGTCAGACAGGAACAAAAAAGAGGCCCAGCATTTAGCCAGAGTAGCCTTTGTAGACCACAAAAATTCACCCACATCTTACTCCTGGTCATGCTGTCCTTTCGTAATCTACATACATATTATAATCCAACCTGATAGGCACATATCCACACCAGAACCCCTGATACTGCAACCCCCTTGTCAGACTCATGTCACATCAAACCCCCTGGTCCTATAGGAGCTCTGAAAGACACATACCAACACTAGAAGGCATGGTACTGCAACCCCCTTGTCAGACTCATGTCACATCAAATCCCCTGGTCCTATAGGAGCTCTGATAGACACATACCAACTCTAGAAGGCATGGCACTGCAACCCCCTTGTCAGACTCATGTCACATCAAATCCCCTGGTCCTATAGGAGCTCTGATAGACACATACCAACACTAGAAGGCATGGTACTGCAACCCCCTTGTCAGACTCATGTCACATCAAATCCCCTGGTCCTATAGGAGCTCTGATAGACACATACCAACTCTAGAAGGCATGGCACTGCAACCCCCTTGTCAGACTCATGTCACATCAAATCCCCTGGTCCTATAGGAGCTCTGATAGACACATACCAACTCTAGAAGGCATGGCACTGCAACCCCCTTGTCAGACTCATGTCACATCAAACCCCTTGGTCCTATAGGAGCTCTGATAGGCACATACCGACACTAGAAGGCATAGTACTGCAACCCCCTTGTCAGACTCATGTCACATCAAACCCCCTGGTTTCATAGGAGCTCTGATAAGCACATACCAACACTAGAAGGCATGGTACTGCAACCCCCTTGTCAGACTCATGTCACATCAAACCCCCTGGTCCTATAGGAGCTCTGAAAGACATATACCAACACTAGAAGGCATGGTACTGCAACCCCCTTGTCAGACTCATGTCACATCAAATCCCCTGGTCCTATAGGAGCTCTGATAGACACATACCAACTCTAGAAGGCATGGCACTGCAACCCCCTTGTCAGACTCATGTCACATCAAACCCCTTGGTCCTATAGGAGTTCTGATAGGCACATACCGACACTAGAAGACATAGTTCTGCAGCCCCCTTGTCAGACTCATGTCACATCAAACCCCCTGGTTTCATAGGAGCTCTGATAAGCACATACCAACACTAGAAGGCATGGTACTGCAACCCCCTTGTCAGACTCATGTCACATCAAACCCCCTGGTCCTATAGGAGCTCTGAAAGACATATACCAACACTAGAAGGCATGGTACTGCAACCCCCTTGTCAGACTCATGTCACATCAAATCCCCTGGTCCTATAGGAGCTCTGATAGACACATACCAACTCTAGAAGGCATGGCACTGCAACCCCCTTGTCAGACTCATGTCACATCAAACCCCTTGGTCCTATAGGAGTTCTGATAGGCACATACCGACACTAGAAGACATAGTTCTGCAGCCCCCTTGTCAGACTCATGTCACATCAAACCCCCTGGTTTCATAGGAGCTCTGATAAGCACATACCAACACTAGAAGGCATGGTACTGCAACCCCCTTGTCAGAGTTATGTCACATCAAACCCCTTGGTCCTATAGGAGCTCTGATAGGCACATACCAACACTAGAAGGCATAGTACTGCAACCCCCTTGTCAGACTCATGTCACATCAAACCCCCTGGTTTCATAGGAGCTCTGATAGGCACATACCAACACTAGAAGGCATGGTACGTCAACCCCCTTGTCAGACTCATGTCACATCAAACTCCTGGTCCTATAGGAGCTCTGATAGGCACATACCAACACTAGAAGGCATAGTACTGCAACCCCCTTGTTAGACTCATGTCACATCAAACCCCCTAGTCCTATAGGAGCTCTGATAGGCACATACCAACACTAGAAGGCATGGTACTGCAACCCCCTTGTCAGACTCATGTCACATCAAACCCCCTAGTCCTCTAGGAGCTCTGATAGACACATGTCCACCCCAGAACCCCTGGTACTGCAATTCCTATGTCAGACACAGGCCACATCAAACCATTCCCATTGTAGTCACATAATCCCATCTTCTCCTCTAGGCTCTCTGGCAAACACATACATACTGCAGGCACCATAGCACTGCATTCTCTTTGTCAGACACATGCCACATCAAATCCTCTTTCCCTATAGGGGTTCTTCCACACATGCCCACACCAGACCTACTGACATGGCATCCATTTTTCAGAGTCATGCCACATTTATCCCCCTCTCATTGTAATCCCTCTCTCAACCGCATGTTACATTAGAATCCTGTCCTTGCAGCCCCTCTGTAAGCAACATTAGACCTCCTTGCCCTGCAGCACTTCAGTTACCTAAGACCCCCTTGCCTTTCAGTTGACTCCTTGGCCATGTTAACCTGGACAGCTATGAATTACACATACTGCAGGGTGTGCAGGGAGGAACATGTATTGTGCTTCTGGGTAGCACATGAATAGTGGTGCAGGGCAACACTTGTGATGTTCCTTCCTCACACCTTGCAGCATGTGTAATTCATAACTGTCCAGGTTAACATGCAGTCATTTTGTGAGCCACAAACAATGCAATTAGTACAGAACCAGCTCTATAATAGGTCCTGGTGGGACCATAGGACCAAGGCAGCACTTAACATCAGCAGCACATGGAGAGAATATATTTGCCCAAGTCACTTATCTATGTATATATCTATGTATCTCTTTTGCCTTTAGTATGCAGTGCAATAGTTGGGTTTACACCAGTTGGGGTGTCATTTGATTCTTGGACCCATTATCCGGGCATTTCCTTGAGCTGGCTCTGAGTATTGATGTACAAATTAATAAAAATACAAATAATGAGTAATTAACATAACTAGACAGGGTCTTATGCATTTTTGGAAAACAATACCTTACTCATAGATTAAAAGGTTACAACCACATTCATTTTTTGCATTACTGGAAACTTTAATTTGTATTTGATTGTCACTTAATACATTCTGTAATACAAAAATTCATTGTGGTTGTAATCTTTGTGAGTACGGTATTATTTACTGAACCACATTAAACACTAACTATTTGGATGAATAACTAATTATCATCATTTTTAAATCGTATCTCTACTTATCTTGGTTTAGTGTTATCTCATACACCCTCACCCCTTTTCTTGTATTTTTTGTAAGATTTTGTATAGCCTATGACATTTAAAGGTCTATTAAACACAATATCACAGAATCCTATCCCCTATACATTTATCTGAAAGTATGTGATACCACCATACAATCTATTTACAGTACAGTTATTCCCTTCCCTCTGAAGAGACTTTCCTGTTCATCCCAAAGACATTGCTTGCAGTGTATATACAGCCTTTTATGTAAAATATATATATAAAATTAGTGTGTGTTTATATAAATATTCATATGTATATATACACACACATTTTTATAATGTTATATATATATATATTTATATATACTCACACACATTTATATAACTTTATATATATATATATATATATATATATATAATATATATATATATATATATATATATATATATATACACATACACACACACACACAAGCACAGACACACACACACACACATTTATAAGTAATAGAAAATATACAAACTGCACTCGCTGGATTTGTGCTTCTATCATTACAGAATCATTTTATTGTAGGCGATGTTTCGAGGTAATTCTCCCCTTCTTCAGACCAACCAGAACATTCAGACTAATTTGGCAAGAGAAATTGCACCCAATCCATTGTGATAGCAAAAGAATATACCGAACTAAATTCTACCCATATAAAAAAAAAACTAAAATTGTTCAAAAATGACATACAAACAGTAAATATATAGTGTAGGGCATTCACCAGATATCCACAACTCACACAATATTGCAGTTGTATGGAATATGGAACATGGACATTCTGTTATGGATCTTTAATTTAGATTAATTGACCATATGACCCCCTTTGAAGGGGGTGGCCGTAATAAAAAACTCCTCCAATTGGAGGTGCGGAGGATCTTCAAATTGGATACCATCCATCCTAGAAGTCTGGATATGGCTATTGATTGCCACTGTTTTATATGATGGCTAGGGGTCATAGACTCAATAGGGAGGATAGCCTTTGGCGAGTTTCGACATGATGACCTGACATAGATTGATGCCAGTGTTATGGTGTTGTGCTGGTAGAGTATGTTTTTGTTCTGATTATACATCAGGGCTAAAACATACCCTGGCGTTTTTAAAAAGAAAATTTGACATGACAATGCCAGCGTCTGATCATGTGACTGGTCCATTATATGTAGCCAACTGTTGTTTTCTTCAATATTAATTTATGAACCCCCGGATCAATCTTGATCTACCATTTGAACATAATACATGAATTGTGCTTATTGTTATCTGCTGGTGCTGCCATAGTGCACTTTGTCCTGGTTGTCATTTATATGGGGGGGGTCCTTGATCGTATGTGAGATCCCTGATAAACAGCACAGGAGGAATCTTAAAGAGACACTCAGGTTTTATAAAATGTTCATGATTCAGATACAGCATGTAATTTTAAACAATTTTCAAATTTACTTCCATTAAAATAAATGTGCAGTATCTTTTATATTTACACTTTTTTGAGTCACAGCTCCTACTGAGCATGTGCAAGAACTCAGACTATACGTATATGCATTTGTGATTGGCTGATTGCTATCACATGGTACAAGGGGAGTGGAAATATACATAACTTTGAAATGTGTTAGAAAAGAATCTACTACTCATTTGAAATTCAGAGTAAATGCTATTGGATTGTCTTGTTATCTTGCATTTGTTGATTATGCAAATCTACTGTGTTTACTGGTCCTTTAATAATTATTCAGTGATTGGTTCACTCTCCTAATTGCCACTTGTCAGTGGGACCCTATAATCTAATTGCAGTGAGAGTACAACAGCTTGACACAGGAGGCTTATTTGTGGTAGTAATATCTTATAATTATTGTCTTAGTGATATCTTATAATTATCAGGATGAATTTGTGGTAGTGATATCTTATAATTATCAGGATGAATTTGTCTTAGTGATATCTTATAATTATCAGGATGATTTTGTGGTAGTGATATCTTATAATTATCAGGATGAATTTGTCTTAGTGATATCTTATAATTATCAGGATGAATTTGTGGTAGTGATATCTTATAATTATCAGGATGAATTTGTCTTAGTGATATCTTATAATTATCAGGATGAATTTGTCTTAGTGATATCTTATAATTATCAGGATGAATTTGTCTTAGTGATATCTTATAATTATCAGAATACATTTTTGGTAAAAATAATTATCAAGATAAATTTATGGTAGTGATATCGTATAATTATCAGGATAAATTTGTCTTAGCGATATCTTATAATTATCAGGATAATTTTGTCTTAGTGATATCTTATAATTATCAGGATAAATTTGTCTTAGTGATATCTTTTAATTATCAGGATAAAATTGTCTTAGTGATATCTTATAATTATCAGGATAAAATTATGGTAGTGACATCTTATAATTATCAGGATAAATTTATGGTAGTGATATCTTATAATTATCAGGATAAATTTATGATAGTGATATCTTATAATTATCAGGATAAATTTATGGTAGTGATATCTTATAATTATAAGGATGAATTTGTGGTATAATTCAAGTAAGACGGGCTTAACTTATTATATTATACAGCATGGTTGAAAATAAATTATCTGCATTAGGCAATATTTTCTGTACTGAATTAATACCCTGAGTATAGGCAATATATTTGATTTTCATATGTCCCTTTTAATTATTCACTATTTGCTTTCAAGAACTTGTATTTGCTAATATGTTGCAGAACAGTTGCTAATTGTTCCTATGGTCTCTTATTGATTTGTGGCTGGTGTTGCTAGTGACTGGATACATTGAAATCATCTATATTAACTCCCCCTTGTTATTTAACACTTTGTTTCCAGTTATATAACGCATGTTGGGTTACACCCTGATTCCAGATGAGGTGTTCCTCTAATCAATACTCCCTATCCAATTTGGGTATGAGCAATGTAATCTTGTTAGAGTCCGTACTTGTCCTGAGTGATGGCAGCTTGAGCTGACTCCTCCCCCCACTGACTCTGATTGGTTGACCCGTAGTTTGGCCCAGGGCTTTATGCTCGAAAACATGTTTTTTAAACGTTACTTTGTCTAAACCATTACTACCACAGGTATCCATTATCTTCTAGTCAATATGCCAAAATTTTGATTAGAGGTTGATATTTGATGGCTGAGTATCATCAAATGTTAACCCCGTATTCATGTCATTACTTGTCTGGCCAATTCATTGTTCCCATATCCCATGTGATTGGAACAGTGTGTAGGTTGTGGATATCTGGTGAATCCCCTACACTGTATATATATTGTCTTTATGTAACATTTGAGCACTCTCAGGTTTTTTTAATATAGGTAGGATTTAGTCCGCCATTTTCTTTTGGTAATAGTTTGTTTACACCACTGTTGCTATGACAATGAATTGAGCGCTATTTCTCATGGGGGTGGGGTTTCATATGTATATATGGCAAATTTATTTGTATGCTCTGATTGGTCTGAAGAAGGGGCAAATTACCCCAAAATGTCACCTACAATAAAATGAATTTGTGATCAAATCTAGCAAGGGTGGTCTCTATATTTTCTTTTATATATTGATTGCCAGCACCCTGGTTGTTGTTATATTACTGGTCAGATAGAGTAGACTATTGTTTATATATATATATATATATATATATATATATATATATATATATAGTCTAACCAGAAGATTAGTTCCTTTTCCTCAAAAACATGTATTGTAGCAGTTCAGTTAAAAAGAAAAAAGAAGTAGATTATTTCACAGAATCCTCAGTATTCCCCTGTGCAAACATAAGGAATACGGTCTCTTACCACCCACTTGTAGCTTGTGCCACACTAGTTCTTTCCCTGCTGTCCTTGTGTTTCAGGCTGCAATAGTCACCAACAGCCCACTCTGTTTGCTAAACATCACAGTAGTCTGGTCAACAGCCGATCTGCATAACCTCAAGGTTGCCCAGAATTTACAATGTTGTAACTATTTTTTAACATACTCAGTGCCCAACACAGAGTCGTGAGAGTGGTAATGAAGAGAGGATAGATAGATAGACAGACAGACAGACAGACAAACAGACAATAAACAGATCAATAGATAGATATAAGATAAAAAGAAGATAGACAGACAGATCTATAGATTATAGATAGATGATAGATAGACAGATAGATAGATGATACATGATAGATATATGATAAAAGATAGATAGATGATAGATAGATAAATAGATGATTGGTAGATAGATAGATAGATAGATAGATATATAATAGACAGAAGATAGATAGATAGATAGATAGATAATAGACAGAAGATAGATAGAAGATAGATAGATGAGAGATAGATGATAGATAGATGGATAGATGGATAGATAGATAGATAGATAATAGACAGAAAATAGATAGAAGATAGATAGATGAGAGATAGATGATAGATAGATAGATGGATAGAATATAGATAGGTATAGAAAGATAGATGGGACCGGAAAAGGATTGGATTTTTGAATATTTGTATCTGTGAAATGGTACAGCTTGGATTAAACCAAGTGTAACCAACATTATCTTATGTAATTTAGACAATATTCACTTGACATAATACAGATTATACATGCCACCTAAAGGTAGTTTTATATAATTTATAATACTTTTATATACATAGTAGCATCATAAACATAATACAGCACTGTAATCAGAAAGGTAATAGTTGTTATTTTAAATAAATATAGACTAATATTTGCTATTTTGAACAGAAAAAAACAAACCAAAGACACAGGTAGAGAAAAAAATATTAATTAAAAAGTTTGGTTTTCAGAATAAGTTTGTTTTTTGAAATTCAGGATTTGAGAACTTTTACCTGTAGTAAGTGAAGGCGAATGAGGCTCATTAGTACCCCCTCCCTTAATATCTTAACAACTGAGGCACCTCTAGTTAGTATTGTGCCTGCTAGTGCTCCTGCAGATGTTTCTTTCCTGTAAGGAAATGACTAAACAAAATAGGTGATTTAAATCCTAATATTGATCCATGTGTACAGTATATGGAAGCAGGCTGCAATAGTAATGTCTGTATAGGTTATAAATATGACATCAGGGGGTCCCAGCCGTACTGCATATTATGGAATTGTCATGGTTTTGGAGCTCTGCCTGATGTCTCTCATACAGCTATGACTTTATAAAATACCTGGTTTCCTCAGGAGCCGCTGTCCATGCTCCCAATCTGCCCACTCCTTGCCCAACTCTGCCCGTCTCATCACACACCACTGCCCAATTCTCACCCAAATCAGAAACTAATGCGACATGACTCCACCGTTAGGTATTTTGACTAAACCATCTGCCTCCCTATCCTGGGAAATGCTGAAAGATATGGACACTGTGCTGAATGTATTATGTGGGTTAGATCACATTCTAGTTGTAAATGTAATAACTAGTAGGACAAATGACAAACTCCTTTAAAGTCAAGTTGATGAGTTTCTATATAACTTGAATGTGAGCTGCCCTCTTGTCTGCTCCTCATTTTCTATTAGATATTATAATTAGACATTTTTTTTTAGGTTCTAAGCTGATTTATAATTTCAAATGTCCACTGTAGATTGTATGTTGAGGAAAACCACTTGCACCAATCACAACTATCAAAACTTTTGGCTAGATTACGAGTTTTGCGTTAGGGTAAAAAAGCAGCGTTAAGAGGTCCTAACGCTGCTTTTTTACGCCCGCTGGTATTACGAGTCTTGAAGGTTTAGGGTCACTGCACACTTCTTTGGCCTTACCGCAAAACGACTTACGTAAACTTCGTAAAGTCTTTTTTCTATGGGACTTCCATAGCGCCGGTATTAGGAGCCTGTCCTGGGAGGCCAAAAAGTGAGTACACCCTACCCTGTCAAGAGTCCTAACACATTTAAAAGTCAGTAGTTAAGAGTTTTATGGTACAACGCCGTAGCATAAAACTCATAACTATAGTGCTAAAAAGTACACTAACACCCATAAACTACCTATTAACTCCTAAACCGAGGCCCTCCCGCATCGCAAATACTAAAATAAAATTATTAACCCCTAATCTGCTACTCCAGACACCGTCGCCACCTACATTATATTTTTGAACCCCTAATCTGCTGCCCCCAACATCGTCGACACCTACATTATATTTATTAACCCCTAATCTGCCGCCCCCAATGTCGCCGCAACCTACCTACATTTATTAACCGCTAATCTGCTGCCCCCAACGTAAAATTATTATCATTACCTAAATAATTCCTATTTAAAACTAAATTCTTACCTATAAAATAAACCCAAAGCTAGCTACAATATAACTAATAGTTACATTGTAGCTAGCTTAGGGTTTATTTTTATTTTACAGGCAAGTTTGTATTTACTTTAACTAGGTAGAATAGTTATTAAATAGTTATTAACTATTTAATAACTACCTAGCTAAAATAAATACAAATTTACCTGTAAAATAAAACCTAACCTAAGTTACACTAACACCTAACACTACACTATAATTAAATAAATTAACTAAATTAAATACAATTAACTAAATTAAATTAGCTAAAGTACAAAAAAACCCAAACACTAAATTACAGAAAATAATAAAAAAAATTACAGAAATTTAAACTAATTACACCTAATCTAATAGCCCTATTAAAATAAAAAGCCCCCCCAAAATAAAAAAAAACCTAGCCTAAACTAAACTACCAATAGCCCTAAAAAGGGCCTTTTGCGGGGCATTGCCCCAAAGTAATCAGCTCTTTTACCTGTAAAAAAAAAAACAAAAAAACAACCCCCACAACAGTAAAACCCACCACCCACACAACCAACCCCCCAAATAAAATACTATCTAAAAAACCTAAGCTCCCCATTGCCCTGAAAAGGGCATTTGGATGGGCATTGCCCTTAAAAGGGCAGTTAGCTATTTTGCCGCCCAAACCCTAATCTAAAAAATAAAACCCATCCAATACACCCCTAAAAAAAATCTAACCAAACACCTGAAGATCGACTTACAGGGAGACGTCTTCATCCAAGCCGGGCAAAGTGGTCCTCCAGACGGTCAGAAGTCTTCATCCAAGCGGCAGAAGTGGTCCTCCAGACGGGCAGAAGTCTTCATCCAGATGGCATCTTCTATCTTCATCTATCCGGCGCGGAGCGTGTCCATCTTCAAGACATCCGACGCGGAGCATCCTCTTCATCCGACGACTAAAACAGAATGAAGGTACCTTTAAGTGACGTCATCCAAGATGGCGTCCCTTAGATTCCGATTGGCTGATTCAGCCAATAGAATGCGAGCTGATTCAGCCAATTGAATCAGCCAATAGAATGCAAGCTCAATCCCATTGACTGATTGGATCAGCCAATAGGATTGAACTTCAATCCTATTGGCTGATTGCATCAGCCAATAGGATTTTTTCTACCTTAATTCCGATTGGCTGATAGAATTCTATCAGCAAATCGGAATCTAAGGGACGCCATCTTGGATGACGTCATTTAAAGGAACCTTCATTCAGTCGTCGGCCGTGGAAAGAAGAGGATGCTCCACGTCGGATCTCTTGAAGATGGACCTGCTCCGCACCGGATGGATGAAGATAGAAGATGCAGTCTGAATGAAGACTTCTGCCCGTCTGGAGGACCCCTTCTGCCCGGCTTGGATGAAGACTTCTGCCCGTCTGGAGGACCACTTTGCCCGCCTTGGATGAAGACTTCTGCCCGTCTGGAGGACCAATTTGCCCCGGCTTGGATGAAGACGTCTCCCGGTAAGTCGATGTTCAGGGGGTTAGTGTTAGGTTTTTTTAAGGGTGTATTGCGTGGGTTTTATTTTTAGATTAGGGTTTGGGCCTGCAATAGAGCTAACTGCCATTTTAAGGACAATGCCCATCCAAATGCCCTTTTCAGGGCAATTGGGAGCTTAGTTTTTTTTAGATAGTATTTTATTTGGGCTGTTGGTTGTGTGTGTGGTGGGTTTTACTCTTGGTGGGGTTGTTTGTATTTTTTTTTTACAGATAAAAGAGCTGATTACTTTGGGGCAATGCCCCGCAAAAGGCCATTTTAAGGGCTATTGGTAGTTTAGTTTAGGCTAGGGGTTTTATTTTATTTTGGGGGGGCTTTTTATTTTAATAGGGCTATTATATTAGGTGTAATTAGTTTAAAGTTCTGTAATTTATTTATTATTTTCTGTAATTTAGTGTATTTTTGTACTTTAGCTAATTTAATTTAATTTAGGTAATTGTATTTAATTTAGTTAATTTATTTAGTTATAGTGTAGTGTTAGGTGTTAGTGTAACTTAGGTTAGGTTTTATTTTACAGGTAAATTTGTATTTATTTTAGCTAGGTAGTTATTACATAGTTAATAACTATTTAATAACTATTCTTCATAGTTAAAATAAATACAAACTTGCCTGTAAAATAAAAAGAAACTCTAAGCTAGCTACAATGTAACTATTAGTTATATTGTAGCTAGCTTAGGGTTTATTTTATAGGTAAGTATTTAGTTTTAAATAGGAATAATGTAGTTAATGATAGGAATATTTATTTAGATTTATTTAAATTATATTTAAGTTAGTGGGTGTTAGGTTTGGGGTTAGACTTAGGTTTAGGGGATAATAACTTTAATATAGTGGCGGCGACGTTGGGGGCGGCAGATTAGGGGTTAATAAGTGTAGGTAGGTGGTGGCGACAATGGGGGTGGCAGATTAGGGGTTAATAAATATAATGTAGGTGGCGGCGATGTTGGGGGCAGCAGATAAGGGGTTCATAACTGTAATGTAGGTGGCGGCGGTGTCCGGAGCGGCAGATTAGGGATTAATAATATAATCTAGGTGTCGGCGATGTCGGGGGCGGCAGATTAGGGGTTAATAAGTGTAAGATTAGGGGTGTTTAGACTCGGGGTTCATGTTAGGGTGTTTTATTTAATATAGGAATCAATGGGGCTGGGTTAAGGAGTTTTACACTGCTTTTTTGCAGGTGTTAGACTTTCAGCCGGCTCTCCCCGTTGATTCCTATGGGCAAATCGTGCATGAGCACGTTACACCAGCTCACTGCTGACTTAAGCAGCGCTGGTATTGGAGTGAGATTTGGAGCAAAATTTTGCTCAACGCTCACTTTTTGTCTTTTAACGACGGGTTTCTGAAAACTCGTAATACCAGCGCTGTAGGTAAGTGAACGGTGAGAGAAAACTGCTCGTTAGCACTGCACAGCCTCTAACGCAAAACTCATAATCTAGCCGTATATTTCTCTTTATAGTAGAAGCACTGGATTACTGGAAATAAAGGAATAAGAAAACATATACAGTGAAACCCATTTGTAATGAACTGTTAAAGTGATGACAAATTATGTTAATGCACAAGTAAAAATCTAAAATAAGTTAGATTTTAGTGCAACCATCATTCATTAGTTTTTACTTTTAATGCACCATTGGAAAGATATTCTTTAATCAGACAACCTTTTCTTATTGTACCTCTGTACGCCCCTCACTATATTGCTCTTTTTAAAGTGCAGCATCCAATCACATTGCATGGATGCCGCACAACAAAAAAAAAGAAATATCGTGAAGGGCGTACAGAGGTACAATAAGAAAAGGATGTCTGATTAAAGGAGATCTTTCCAATGGTGCATAAAAAGTAAAAACTAATGAATGATGGTTGCACTAAAATCTAATGTTTTCTTTTAGATTATTACTTGTACATAAGCAGAATTTACCATCCCTTTAACTCTCCATTTTGTGATTGATTTCAACAAAAGAGTAAACTTTCTATAACTTTAAGCTGCCCAAACAATTATTTCTTGTACCCTCTCAAAGTGAGTATTTCTTTTAACCAAAACCACTGCAGTTGGCAAGGAAAGTCAGACACAGGCGAAACTCTGGTATTGACACATACAGCTACGACAGAGATCTGTAAAGAAAACTGAAAGTTTCTAGTAAATTTAAACATGTTAAATATGCTGGAAAAGGGCTTATGTAGTGATGCATGTTTTTTTTCTTGGATTAACACTCCATATTTCAGGGTTATTAAGCAGTAAAAAAATTCTAAGAATAATGACGTATTTAAAGTAAACAATAGCCTGCGAATAATATGTATTTTAAATTGTGTTATTTTAAAAATTTAAGATATAATTGTAAATGTTTAGTTTGTGTAAAGTTATTTAGTTTCTTTAAATTTATGTGCTCTGCCATTTTGGAATCTATGTTTTCTTTTTATCTATTATTACTATTTAAACTATTATTATTATCTATTTACTATTTAAATTGTTTTTATTTTACACCTGTAAATTGGAGGCTGTGCTTACTTCTGATTATTGTGTGACTGCTGAAGAAGTGATCATTAGTATACCAGTTTTGACTGGAGTAAGCAGTTGCCCTACTGACGATAAGCAGACATGCGCAGCACTGAATAATTTATTTCGGACAAATCATTTGGAACAATTATTCTGAAACATTAGTTTTTCAGAATATTCATGGGCTGCACTTTGATATTTTAAGATTGACAAATGCTAACGTTACTTTGTTACAGGTTTCTACAGGCTAATCCGACCCTTTTTCACAGGGGCGTAATAATAGGAGGATTAGTGTTACTGATCCTAGAGCCCCCGCTATAGGACTTTCTCCTTTAGTGCAGGTTCTAGATCTAGCCACACAAATCCTCCTGTCAGTCAAACCCTGGACTCTGTGAAGAATGAAGAAGGGTCAGACTAGCATGGCCCCCCCAACATGCTATAGGTAAGTTTTTTCATTTTTAAAACCTAATTTTAAGGATAACGAATATATACTAATTAATTTTGTTAGTTTATTTTCATTATTCTTTAAATTAGTAAGTGCATACATTTAGATATTCATTTTGTTAAAAAAAAATTAATATCTATATTTTTGTGGAATCTCTAGTGGTCAGAGTTGTTAGGCTTGAGATCCTGGACAATGCTTTTGCTTGGCGGTGACTCCAGCTTATGTCGTGCGGAAAGCGTCAGACCCCCCAGAACAGATCTAGTTGCACGGTGCTTGTGATGCATTTTGCTGGGTTACTCTGATAAACCAACTTGTCTACTGAGCATCATTTGGGTGTACTGCAATTTGTGCGTGCCAGTCTTATTCAATTCATTCACATATGTGCCATATTGCTCTATGAGGCACCCCCTCTTTTTCTCTACATATAATTACACATTTTATATTAGAATTTCAAACTGTTTAATGTTCCATGAGTCAGAACAAACATTATTCTTCTGTAAATTATTTTGGATTATTTAAGATTTCTGGAATGTAATAGGTTAATATATTTGTACATTTTTGGTGTTTCAAATCACTTATTAATGGAGGTAACAAGTATATTTAGAGATATATCTTACTGTAATATCACAAATACAAATAAAGTAGGCTTCTGTATATCCTCAGTTTCAATCCCACATCCCTCTGTTGAACATGTTCCCTGAGTTGGGATTTTTCCTGTGTGGTTATTTCTTAGGTTTCATAAAGGTCTACGTTTCTATCCATTGAAAAGAAACACAAATTCTAAGCACCTCTGAAAAATTCTTGTTTGCCAGTCTGCATAGCTAGATGTTGATTAACCCTCTCTCCTCCAGCTCTTCACAACTTCCTGCCCAGTTCTGCACACTCCGCACCTAAGCCCACCCTGACATATAGTGACCACACCCCCATAATCTACCTAAATTAGCTGTCAGACTCCTATAATCTCCAGAGAAATGTTGGGAGGCGCAGAGACATGTAAAGTATTGCACAATGCTTGTATGGGGTCTTCAAATCTGTAATTATTTGAATCCATTAGAAACTCAAATGCAGAAAGTCACAGTTTTGATTTAAGGTGTTTCTCTCTCAGTCAGTTTATATTTTTTGAACTGGCTGCAGAGTCAAACACACCAACCCTTTTCTAAAGAGTAAACTGTTAGTAAAGATCATTGCCCCAAACAATGTGCTGGTATAAATGTCATTGTAAGACACTTCTTAAAGGGACAATTAACAGTCTGCCAAGTTACGCTCATAAAAGAATACTGAAAATTACTTTATGAGTGTAACTTGGCATCTCTATATCCCTAATTCTCTATCTTGTATTCTCTTGTGACATTTGTAACTTATGCAGTATTTAATATATACTGTGATTCTGTAACATAATTATGCAATGAGTTTATTGGTCACTTTCCCTTTAAATAGAGTGATCACGCCAAGAACTATTATCCTATGATTTAGTGCCTGTTGTGGGCACGAAACGCGTAAGGATTGCTTTGCTACTTACGTCCATGTTTTAAATTCTGAATAAAAGTTATTTTTTTAACCTTCTTCACAAAAGCTTTTGATGCCCTTTTTGTGCGGCTACATTATTTGCTTTTTCCTTTATTGCTATGTCTGGCGATATCGGCCACTAGCAGTCTGCACCCCAATAGCTGTGTGTGTATTGGTTGATTCCATTCTCCAGTTTCCTGTGGCGTAACAAGCATGTACAAGGGATCTGCAGCTGCGAAAGATGTGTGATCATGGAACACCCATAGTTACACAACCACCCACCCTGTCCCACCAGTGGAACACAAGCAACTAAAATGTCAGGAAACAAAATGTCAGACCAGCACCGATACCTGTATTCCAGGGAATCACCTAGAGCAACTGCCAGGCTCTTATTCAATTTTAAAGTAAAGCAAGAGGGATTCCCAAAATGTAAAAATCCCTTTATTGATTCATAAGTGGGGATACAGATAGAAACAGTTTTCGGGGTGTTCCCCTTAATCATGTGATGACATGATTAAAGGGACAGTATACTATAAAATTGTTTTTCCCTTAATGTGTTTCCAATTACTTTTTTTAACCAGCTGCTGAGTATAAAATGTATGAGATTTGCTTTTTAAGGCTTATTTGTGTATATGTGTATATATTTGTGTATATATAAATTAGCTGTTTTTGTGTTTTGAAGTCACAACCTAATAAAATGGGTTGAGCTTGTAGGTATAATCTGATCTCATTACTATATCACATTGTGTACACATACCTGCTTATTTATCTTATATCTGTCCATAAACTAATCACCAATACTTGGAGAGAACAATGAAAAATTAACATTTTATTACCTTATCTCTTCTATAACCCACTGGGAGTGTAATTTCTTCTACTGGCTGTGTTTAACCAGCTTGGCCTTGAGGCCAAAAACTTTCTGGATGGGTGGGGATACCACAGGCTAAATAAACTATTTCAAATGCCAATATAAAGGCAATGGAAATACTTGCAAATAATTTAATACACTCCAGCAGGTAAAGTGGATCATTGGGAACAAATTAAAGGGGAGAATTTTTTTGAGTAAACTGTCCCTTTAAGGGGAACACCCCTGAAAAATTTTTACATTTTGGGAATGCCTCTTGCTTTACTTTTACACCAGCAACTAAACCCAGGAGCGTTTGTCCCCTATAATAAGGTTTCTGGATCGCCACTGGGCACCACATCCTGTACTGCCTATTCTTACAGTTATCTATTTAAATCCCCTTTCTCCAGCCTATACCTCTCTCCTTTACATGAAGCACTGGGCATGTTAAATAGGCAGCATCTTGCAAATTCAGGTCAGCTGGCACCTTTGAGATTTGTGGGTGCTACAATATTGACAGGGGGGCATACATTCCCCTGCACCCCCTAACACTTGCACAGGGAGTGCATGAAAGTTACTTTTCCTATTACACAATTATTTTAAACATAATACTGGGGTTTAAATCTGATTTGCAATGGTATTGAGGGAATGCCAGAGGCACTTTGCATAAAAATGTCATACTAAAGAGACAATACACTGTTTGAGATTGTAATATAAAATTTTATTATGTGTAGTATAACCAACTTGCAATTTACTGTCATTATTTATGTGCAATTTACTGTCATAAGTAATGTCTGAAAATGAAGAGTTTTCCAATTCTGAGAACGGACAGAGCACATGGAAGGTTTCAAAGTCTAACATACTGTATCTGCCACTTATTGGCTTGAGGAGAGATGAGAAGATAAAGAACTTGTAAACATATTGACCATGGCAAGCCCTGTGTATGTCAGTAGCACTTTCTGATTGGATCCTCCATATAAGGCAAGTGGTGAGTGGAGTTTGGAAGTTGAAAACAATTGTGGCAAACAAGGTAATAATGAATTCTCAAACTCACCCAGTTTGCTAGTTTATTGCAAGACAAATATAATTACAAGATGTTTACTTTTAAATAAAAATGTGCATGGTATGCAGTAGTGATAAACAGTGCATTGTTTTTTCCCATCTCACACTTCTGATCAGAGAGCAGTGTGAGATATGAATTGTGTCACAGCAGAATTTCCTCCGAACAAAACAAGTGTATCACTGTGCTTTCTCTTGCTGTCTCTGGAGGTTTCCAGTGCTTTGTGACAAACCTATTGTTTGCTATGCTGCAGAAGGGAATTTTCAGGTATGAGCTCATTAAAAACAAACTGGACTATGTTTCACAGAAGTTTTTAAGAAAATTAAAAAGGACACAGAAGTGACTAAAGCATTTCAACCCACATGAAGGGACATGAAAGGGACATCTGTTATGTAATACTTCACTTTCATTTCACTTCGAGTGATGCTGGCTACTAGTATTTTAAAAAGTAGTGCATGATTGTATGTATTTGTGTATTTATGTATGTGTGTAATTATGTATGTATGTATTTATGTGTGTATGTATGTATTTATGTATATGTTTAACTGTGTATGTGTGTATGAATGTATTTATATATGTATGTAATTATGTATTTATGTATGTGTGTAATTATGTATGTGTATATGTATTTGTGTATTTATGTATGTGTGTAATTATGTATGTATGTATTTATGTGTGTATGTATGTATTTATGTATATGTTTGTGTATGTGTGCATGAATGTATTTATATATGTGTGTAATTATGTGTTTATGTATGTGTGTAATTATGTATGTGTATATGTATTTGTGTATTTATGTATGTGTGTATTTATGTAGGCATATATGCATGTATTTATGTATATGTGTAACTGTGTATATGTGTATGAATGTATTTATATATGTAGGTTTTTATGTATATGTGTAACTGTGTATGTGTGTATGAATGTATTTATGTATGTATGTATTTATGTATATGTGCAACTGTGTATATGTGTATGAATGTATTTATGTATGCATGTATGTATGTATGTATATGTGTAACTGTGTATGAATCTTTTTATGTATGCATGTATGTAGTTATGTATATATGTATATGTGTATGAATGTATTTATGTATGCATTTATGTATGTATGTATATGTGTAACTGTGTATGTGTGTATTTATGTATATGTGTAACTGTGTATGTTTGTATGAATGTATTTATGTATGCATGTATGTATGTATTTATGTACTGTAAATGTGTAACTGTGTATGTATGTATGCATTTATGCTTGTATGTATGTATTTATGTATATGTGTAACTGTATGTATGTATGCATGCTTGTATGTATGTATTTATGTATATGTGTAACTGTGTATGCAGGTATGTATGTATTTATGTATATGTGTAACTGTGTATGTAGGTATGTATGTATTTATGTATATGTGTAACTGTGTATGTATGTATGTATTTATGTATATGTGTAACTGTGTATGTATGTATGCATGTATTTATGTATATGTGTAACTGTGTATGTATGTACGCATTTATGTATGTATGCTTGTATGTATGCATTTATGTATATGTATAACTGTGTATGTATGTATGCATTTATGTATTTATGTATATGTGTAACTGTGTATGTATGTATGTATTTATGTATATGTGTAACTGTGTATGTATTTATGTATATGTAAAAATGTGTATGTAGGTATGTATGTATGTATGTATGTATATGTGTAACTGTGTATGTATGTATGCATGTATTTATGTATATGTGTAACTGTGTATGTATGTATGCATGTATTTATGTATATGTGTAACTGTGTATGTATGTATGCTTGTATGTATGTATATGTGTAACTGTGTATGTATGTATGTATGTATTTATGTATATGTGTAACTGTGTATGTATGTATTTATGTATATGTGTAACTGCGTATGCATGTATGTATGTATTTATGTATATTTGTAACTGTGTATGTATGTATACAGGGAGTGCAGAATTATTAGGCAAGTTGTATTTTTGAGGATTAATTTTATTATTGAACAACAACCATGTTCTCAATGAACCCAAAAAACTCATTAATATCAAAGCTGAATAGTTTTGGAAGTAGTTTTTAGTTTGTTTTTAGTTATAGCTATTTTAGGGGGATATCTGTGTGTGCAGGTGACTATTACTGTGCATAATTATTAGGCAACTTAACAAAAAACAAATATATACCCATTTCAATTATTTATTTTTACCAGTGAAACCAATATAACATCTCAACATTCACAAATATACATTTCTGACATTCAAAAACAAAACAAAAACAAATCAGTGACCAATATAGACACCTTTCTTTGCAAGGACACTCAAAAGCCTGCCATCCATGGATTCTGTCAGTGTTTTAATCTGTTCACCATCAACATTGAGTGCAGCAGCAACCACAGCCTCCCAGACACTGTTCAGAGAGGTGTACTGTTTTCCCTCCATGTAAATCTCACATTTGATGATGGACCACAGGTTCTCAATGGGATTCAGATCAGGTGAACAAGCAGGCCATGTCATTAGATTTTCTTCTTTTATACCCTTTCTTGCCAGCCACGCTGTGGAGTACTTGGACGCGTGTGATGGAGCATTGTCCTGCATGAAAATCATGTTTTTCTTGAAGGATGCAGACTTCTTCCTGTACCACTGCTTGAAGAAGGTGTCTTCCAGAAACTGGCAGTAGGACTGGGAGTTGAGCTTGACTCCATCCTCAACCCGAAAAGGCCCCACAAGCTCATCTTTGATGATACCAGCCCAAACCAGTACTCCACCTCCACCTTGCTGGCGTCTGAGTCGGACTGGAGCTCTCTGCCCTTTACCAATCCAGCCACGGGCCCATCCATCTGGCCCATCAAGACTCACTCTCATTTCATCAGTCCATAAAACCTTAGAAAAATCAGTCTTGAGATATTTCTTGGCCCAGTCTTGACGTTTCAGCTTGTGTGTCTTGTTCAGTGGTGGTCGTCTTTCAGCCTTTCTTACCTTGGCCATGTCTCTGAGTATTGCACACCTTGTGCTTTTGGGCACTCCAGTGATGTTGCAGCTCTGAAATATGGCCAAACTGGTGGCAAGTGGCATCTTGGCAGCTGCACGCTTGACTTTTCTCAGTTCATGGGCAGTTATTTTGCGCCTTGGTTTTTCCACATGCTTCTTGCGACCCTGTTGACTATTTTGAATGAAACGCTTGATTGTTCGATGATCACGCTTCAGAAGCTTTGCAATTTTAAGAGTACTGCATCCCTCTGCAAGATATCTCACTATTTTTGACTTTTCTGAGCCTGTCAAGTCCTTCTTTTGACCCATTTTGCCAAAGGAAAGGAAGTTGCCTAATAATTATGCATACCTGATATAGGGTGTTGATGTCATTAGACCACACCCCTTCTCATTACAGAGATGCACATCACCTAATATGCTTAATTGGTAGTAGGCTTTCGAGCCTATACAGCTTGGAGTAAGACAACATGCATAAAGAGGATGATGTGGTCAAAATACTCATTTGCCTAATAATTCTGCACTCCCTGTATGTGTTACTATGTATGTATGTATGCATTTATGTATATGTGTAACTGTGTATGTATGTATGTATGTATTTATGTATATGTGTAACTGTGTATGTATGTATGCATTTATGTATGTATGCTTGTATGTATGCATTTATGTATATGTGTAACTGTGTATGTATGTATGCATTTATGTATTTATGTATATGTGTAACTGTGTATGTATGTATGTATTTATGTATATGTGTAACTGTGTATGTATGTATGTATGTATTTATGTATATGTGTAACTGTGTATGTATGTATGTATTTATGTATATGTGTAACTGTGTATGTATGTATATGTGTAACTGTGTATGTATGTATGTATGTATGTATTTATGTATATGTGTAACTGTGTATGTATGTATTTATGTATATGTGTAACTGTGTGTGTACGTATGTATTTATGTATATGTGTAACTGTGTATGTATGTATGTATGTATTTATGTATATGTGTAACTGTGTATGTATGTATGTATTTATGTATATGTGTAACTGTGTATGTAGGTATGTATGCATTTATGTATATGTGTAACTGTGTATGTATGTATGTATGTATGTATGCATGCATTTATGTATATGTGTAACTGTGTATGTATTTATGTATGTATTTATGTATATGTGTAACTATGTAAGTATGTATTTATGTATATGTGTAACTGTATGTATGTATTTATGTATATGTGTAACTGTGTATGTATGTATGCATATATGTATGTATGCTTGTATGTATGTATTTATGTATATGTGTAACTGTGTATGTATGTATTTATGTATATGTGTAACTGAGTATGTATGTATGCATGTATTTATGTATATGTGTAACTGTGTATGTATGTATGCATTTATGTATATGTGTAACTGTGTATGTATGTATGTATGTATGCATTTATGTATTTATGTATATGTGTAACTGTGTGTGTATGTATGTATTTATGTATATGTGTAACTGTGTGTGTATGTATGTATGTATTTGTGTAACTGTGTATGTATGTATGTATTTATGTATATGTGTAACTGTGTATGTATTTATGTATATGTGTAACCGTGTATGTATGTATGTATGTATGTATTTATGTATATGTGTAAGTGTGTATGTATGTATGTATATGTGTAACTATATATGTATGTATTTATGTATATGTGTAACTGTGTATGTATGCATGTATTTATGTATATGTGTAACTGTGTATGTATGTATGTATGTATGTATTTATGTATATGTGTAACTGTGTATGTAAGTATGTATGTATTTATTTATATGTGTAACTGTGTATGTATGTATGTATGTATGTATTTAAGTATATGTGTAACTGTGTATGCATGTATGTATGTATTTATGTATATGTGTAACTGTGTATGTATGTATTTATGTATATGTGTAACTGTATGTATGTATGTATTTATGCATATGTATAACTGTGTATGTATGTATGTATTTATGTATATGTGTAACTGTGTATGTATTTATGTATATGTGTAACTGTGTATGTATGTATGTATGTATGTATATGTGTAACTATGTATGTATGTATGTATTTATGTATATGTGTAACTGTGTATGTATGTATGTATGTATATGTGTAACCGTGTATGTATGCATGTATTTATGTATATGTGTAACTGTGTATGTACGTATGTATTTATGTATATGTGTAACTGTGAATGTATGTATGTATGTATTTATGTATATGTGTAACTGTGTATGTATGTATATATGTATTTATGTATGCATGTATTTATGTATTTATGCATGTATGTATGTACATACCACAAAGACCGCAATATAAAGGCACTTTTCAGTGCCATTTTTTTCCTAACACCCCACTCCCACCAACTTTTATTCCACAAAACTGCCTAGTGCAGTTCTTTTTTATTTAAAAAAAAACAACTAGATATTTAAAGTGCTAAATGGCAGGAAATAGTGCTCAACTGATTTTTTCTGTGATTATGGACAACCATTACATCTCTAAGGGCTCGATTTATCAAGCTACAGCGGTCAGGGGCGTTCATATGCACCTATGTCTGCCGCAGCTCGCCTCTGGCAGACAGAATTTAACATTGCACACAAGTGCTATTTTGTGCTCACGTGCAATGCCACCCCCTGCCCCACTTAGCCAATCACATGCGGGCAGGAGCTGTCAATCTCCCCGGTCGGACGAGACCGGGGAGATTAAAAATCTCCTCTCAAGAGATGGAGAAGAGTTATAGAAGCAGCGGTCTGATGAGAACTTACCGTTGTAATGCTGTGAAGCCATTGTTAAATCGACCGTTTAGTAGACAAGGAAGAGCACTCATTGCCATGAAAATGTAAAATAAAATGATATTAAACACCAAATAAATGCTAGATTAAATTAGAATTCAAAGCAAAGATTAACCTGAGAATAATTTGCACATGTTTTTATTAAAATTATATTATTTGTTTAAATATTGAAAATATAAGTTTTCATTTTTGTGTCCATAATTTGCAAATATGCAACAGAAATCTAAGTGGAATCTCATTTGTATTTAACACTATGGGGCCTATTTATGTTGGTGCGAGCGGACATGATCCAATATAGCGGATCATGCCTGCTGCACATCGATAAATGCCGACAGCATACGCTCTCAGCATTTATCATTTCACCAGCAGTTCGTGTGAACTACTGGTGCAATACCGCCCCCTGCAGATTCGCGGCCACTAGCAGGGGTGTCAATCAACCCGATCGTATTTGATCGGGTTGATTTATGTAGATTTCTGTCCTCAGAGCAGGCGAACAGGTCATGGAGCAGCGGTCTTTAGAGCGCTGCTTCATAACTTCTGATTCAGGCGAGTCTGAATGCTCGCCGGAAACACGGGGCATCAAGCTCCATACGGAACTTAATAAATATGCCCCTATGTTTCTAAATTATTGTTCAAAATTTTAAGAGTAGTTTAGTTCAGGAGCAATTTAAATGTATATATTTTTACTGGTACCTAATATTGTGATAATATTTTTTATTTAAAAATTTTAATAATTCATCTTCTTAATACTTTAAAAATCGAATCTAATTTTATTTGATTTATTTGTGAAAATGTAAATACATTGTAACTGAGGTTTGATTAGTTATTAAAATGATAATATTGATTACAGAAAAATCTATTTTGGATTTACAGTAATTCTATAAAAACAAAGTAATTATGAATGAAATGTTATTTTTCTAAGGTTATTAAACTATCTCAATAACGTTTTGATGTGTGAGATTCCCATAAATTGTAAGTTATGATAAATGTAAAATAGTTTTACTGAGTCTGGGTGATTACACAGGAAGAGATTTGCACAATCTGATTTTTTTTATAAATCTTATCATTTAGTTTTACTGATCTGTGTGATATAGAGAACAGATTTAACAGCGCTGATATTATGTGGGCAGTTTTTAAATCAGAACATTATACTGCTAAATGGCAAATCACATACGTAGAAGACAGGTTTGTTTTCACTCAAAAGTGAAAGAAAACAAAAATCCCTTTGAAATTTGCCAGAAAATACTCTACTGCTCATTTCAATTTTTTTGTGTGTATACGTTAGTTATTTGATTCTACTGTATTTAGCGGTCTTTTAAACTCTTTGACCAAATGGAAGTAGATCTACATTATGCGGTACATAGCCCATCATACTGCATAAAGTAAATCAGAATCCATAATGCTGGAAACCCAAGAAGTCTCAGTTGTCAAGTGAAAACCAAGACTCGCTGTTTGGCGGCTTCTAGCATCTGTCGTCATTTGGTAATGGAACATGATAAATGCACAATTACCATATGATGCCAGATTGCAATATTGTTACAGACAGTGACATGATTATCTGTTGGTGCTGGTAGGAGGTGTGGGAGGGAAGGCGGGATGTGGTTGGGTGGCCCAGTGGCAGAGGCAGGAGGTAGGGGGAGGAAGGGTGCGAGGCCCTTCACTACAGACACAAAGTATAGAAGGGAAAGGGAGGGATGGGACACTACACTACAGAAAATGGCAAATCAGAGGTAGGCAATACAAAATTATATCTGCCAGTACCTAAGATGACTGCTACTAGTGCGATGGGGTAGGGTTAGAGGACTGTTTGGGTTGGATCAGGAAGGTGGAAAGGTTGATGAGGAATCCCTACACTGCAGGGAAAAAAATAATTCAAAAATAAATAAAGGCCCTAAACAGCATACTGTCAGATTGAATGCCAGTACTTAAGATGGTGGTGAGGAGTATTGGTGTAGGGGGCAGAGAGCTGTTTGGGAGGGATCAGGTTGGGATCAGGGAGGTGGGAAGTGTCAGGTGGCAGGGTAATCCCTACATTACAATACTATTACACTAACCAGCTAACTAATTAACCCATTGTTTTAATTTTTTTTGAGGGACATTGTAGTGCTGATGAGACTTTTTTGATAATTTCACCAGACCAGAGATCTTTACAGAATACGACCCTAATAGATGTTCCTTACTTTGTTGTAGGATGTAAAGGACAAACACATATTTTACAGCATGAAGCTCTTTTTTTTTGTTGCAATTTAAATATAATACAGAAAGTACAAAATCATAACTAAAATACACATTAAGGGCCCGATCCGATATGCAGCGTCACCCGCAGAAGCCGATGACGCCAAATATTGCGCGGGTTTGGTATCACATATACGGCGTAACCTAGAAGTTACGCACGTATATTTCACCCTTCGGCCGTAGTTTTTTGGCCCATAGAGTGATATACCAAACCCGCGCAGTTTGGTATCCAATATACAGCGTAAGGACTTACGTGGCGAAAATGGAGAAATCTTACTCCATTTTCACCTCGCCACAAATTGCAGGCGTAGAAAGCCTTACGCTGAGTATTGGAACCCCGTAAAACCCTAAACTACCTGCAAAATAAAACCTAACACCTAACGCATGCGCAATGTCTATCTACCTGTCAACCGCAATCCCTCGCCGCAATCCCTTATAAAGTGTTTAACCCCTAAATCGCCGCTCCCGGACCCCGCCACCACCTACATTATATGTATTAACCCCTAATCTAATCCCCTACACTGCCGCCAGCTATATTAAATTTATTACCCCCTAATCTGATCCCCCTACACCGCCACCAGCTACATTAAATGTATTACCCCCTAATCTGACCCCCTACACCGCCGCCAGCTATATTAAATGTATTACCCCCTAATGTGAGCCCCCTACACCGCCGCCACCTACATTAACTATATTAACCCCGAATCTGACTCCTTACACCGCCGCCACCTATTTTAAATGTATTAACCCCTAATATGATCCCCCTACACCGCCGCCAGCTACATTAAATATATTAACCCCTAATCTAATCACCCTACACCGCCGCCACCTATATTAACCCCTAATCTGAGCCCCCTACACCGCCGCCACCTATTTTAAATATATTACCCCCTAAACCTAAGTCTAACCCTAACACCCCTTAACTTAATTATTATTAAAATAAATCTAAATAATAATAATAATATTAACTAAATTATTCCTATTTAAATCTAAATACTTACCTATAAAATAAACCCTAAGATAGCTACAATATAATGAATAATTACATTGTAGCTATTTTAGGGTTTATATTTATTTTACAGGTAACTTTGTATTTATTTTAACTAGGTACAATAGCTATTAAATAGTTAATAACTATTTAATAGCTACCTAGTTAAAATAATTACAAAATGACCTGTAAAATAAATCCTAACCTAAGTTACAAATACACCTACACTATCAATAAATTAATTAAATAAACTACAATTATCTAAACTAAGATATAATTAAATACACTAAACTATATTACAAACCCCCCCCCCCACTAAATTGCAAAAAATAAAAAAAGATTAAAAGAATTTTAAGCTAATTACACCTAATCTAAGCCCCCTAATAAAATAACAAAGCCCCCCAAAATAATAAAATTTCCCTACCCTAAACTAAATTAAAAACATAATCAGCTCTATTACCAACCCTTAAAAGGGCCTTTTGTGGGGCATTGCCCAAAAGTAATCATCTCTTTTACCTGTAAAAAAAAAGAACAACCCCCCCATTACAACCCACCACCCACACACCCCTACTCTAAAACCCACCCAATCCCCCCTTAAAAAAACCTAAGTCTAACCCCCAAGTGGTCCTTACCTGTCCTGAAAACCGGCGGAGAAGGTCCTGTTCAAGGCGGAGAAGTCTTCTTCCAGGCGGCGACCTCTTCTTCTTCCAGGAACCAGCCAGCGCGGAGCGGAGGAGTTGAAGACTGATGACCGCGGAGCTGAAGACCATCCTCTCTGGAACTGAAGACCGGCGATGCTGGAACTGAAGATCGGTGATGCTGGAACTGAAGACCGGAGCCATGGAGCGTGGAGGATCCTCTTCATACGATCGCTGCGTACACTGAATAGGAATTCAAGGTACGCAATTAAAAATGGCGTCCCTTGAATTCCTTTTGGTTGATTTGAGCCTTCAAATTCAAATCAGCCAATCGGATGAGAGCTACTTTAATTCTATTGGCTGATTTGAATAGCCAATAGAATAAGAGCTACTGTAATTCTATTGGCTATTCTAATCAGCCAATAAAATGACAGTAGGTCTTATTCTATTGGCTATTCAAGTCAGCCAATAGAATTAAAGTAGCTCTCATCCAATTGGCTGATTTGAATTTGAAGGCTCAAATCAACCAATAGGAATTCAAGTGACACCATTTTTAATCGCGTACCTTGAATTCCTATTCAGTGTACGGCTGAGAATGTATGAAGAGGATCTTCCACGCTCCATGGCTCCGGTCTTCATTTCCAGCGTCGCCGATCTTCAGTTCCAGCATCGCCGGTCTTCAGTTCCAGAGAGGATGGTCTTCAGCTCCGCGGTCATCGGTCTTCAACTCCTCCGCTCCGTGCCGGCTGGTTCCTGGAAGAAGAAGAGGTTGCCGCCTGGAAGAAGACTTCTCCGCCTGGAACAGGACCTTCTCCGCCAGTCTTCAGGACAGGTAAGGACCACTTGGGGGTTAGACTTAGGTTTTTTTAAGGGGGATCGGGTGGGTTTTAGAGTAGGGGTCTGTGGGTGGTGGGTTGAAATGGGGGGGGTGTTCTTTTTCTACAGGTAAAAGAGCTGATTACTTTAGGGCAATGCCCCACAAAAGGCCCTTTTAAGGACTGGTAATAGAGCTGATTACTTTTTTAATTTAGTTTAGGGGAATTTTTATTATTTGGGGGGGCTTTGTTATTTTATTAGGGGGCTTAGATTAGGTGTACTTAGCTTAAAATTCTTGTAATCTTTTTTTATTTTTTGTAATTTAGTGTTTGTTTTTTTTGTAATATAGTTTAGTGTATTTAATTATATTTTAGTTTAGATAATTGTAGTTAATTTAATTAATTTATTGATAGTGTAGGTGTATTTGTAACTTAGGTTAGGATTTATTTTACAGGTAATTTTGTAATTATTTTAACTAGGTAGCTATTAAATAGTTATTAACTATTTAATAGCTATTGTAACTAGTTAAAATAAATACAAAGTTACCTGTAAAATAAATATAAACCCTAAAATAGCTACAATGCAATTATTAATTATATTGTAGCTATCTTAGGGTTTATTTTATAGGTAAGTATTTAGATTTAAATAGGAATAATTTAGTTAATATCATTAATATTATTTAGATTTATTTTAATTATAATTAAGTTAGGGGTTGTCAGGGTTAGACTTAGGTTTAGGGGTAATATAATTAAAATAGGTGGCAGCGGTGTAGGGGGCTCAGATTAGGGGTTAATATAGGTGGCGGCGGTGTAGGGTGATTAGATTAGGGATTAATATATTTAATGTAGGTGGCGGCGGTGTAGGGGGATCATATTAGTGGTTAATACATTTAAAATAGGTGGTGGGGGTGTAGGGGGTCAGATTCGGGGTTAATATAGTTAATGTAGGTGGCGGCGATGTAGGGGGCTCACATTAGTGGGTAATACATTTAATATAGCTGGCGGCGGTGTAGGGTGTCAGATTAGGGGGTAATAAATTTAATATAGCTGGCGGCGGTGTAGGGGGATTAGATTAGGGGTTAATACATATACATTATCAGTTACAGAACAACTGCACCTCTTTACCAGGAGCACACAACAAAAGGGTTACAATATTTTTTTTGGTCGGGGTGGGGCAGAGGTTGAATTTTTATTTAAGAGACAGCTGAAATCTTTTTTGCATATGACTGAGAACTTCTAACGACATTATATGCAATAATACAATGCTAGAGCTTTTCATTAGTGTACAAATGCCCTTGGTGACTTTAAATTTAAAGGGACACTGAACCCAAATGTTTTCTTTCATGATTAAGATAGAGCATGACATTTTAAACATCTTTCTAATTTACTCCTATTATCAATTTTTCTTTGTTCTCTTGCTTTCTTTATTTGAAAGAGAAGGCATCTAAGCTATTATTTTGGTTCAGAACTATGGAAAGCACTTGTTTATTGGTAGGTGAATTTACCCACCAATCAGCAAGAACAACCCAGGTTGTTCACCAAAAATGGGCCGGCATCTAAACTTACATTCTTGCATTTCAAATAACGATACCAAGAGAATGAAAATAATTTGGTAATAGGAGTAAATTAGAAAGTTGCTTAAAATTGCATGCTCTATTGAATCACGATAGAAAAAAATTGGGTTCAGTGTCCCTTTAAGCAACTTTCTAATTTACTCTTATTATCAATTTTTCTTCGTTCACTTGCTATCTTTATTTGAAAAAGAAGGCATATAAGCTTCTTTTTTGGTTCAGTACTCTGGACAGCACTTTTTTATTGGTGGATGAATTTATCCACCAATCAGCAAGAATAACCCAGGTTATTCACCAAAAATGGTCCGGCATCTAAACTTACATTCTTGCATTTCAAATAAAGGAACCAAGAGAATGAAGAAAATTTGATAATAGGAGTAAATTAGAAAGTTGCCTAAAATTGCATGCTCTATCTGAATCACAAAAGTAAAAAAATGGGTTCCGTGTCCCTTTAAGCTAATCATGAAATCACTACAATTAGATGGATTAATCATATTGTTACTGTTCCACTTGGAAGCTACAATGCATTACTGCTTTTTAGCACGATGTGACTTCTCAACCAATCAAGAGTGGCATATGCACATAGCCTCCAATCATTGACAGTGCCCTGGTTAAGAAAAGCTTGGCAGTGCGTGAATAATACGGTGTTAGTCCCTAAATAATACAAACTTTAAAACCAACAAATGGGTTAAACATAAATGTAATGTCCTAATTAATAGCTAAATGTATTGCTGCCTTTTTGGAGGGCATGGCTGCTCATCCAATGAAGAACAGCATATGCACGTAACCTCCAATCATATGAAGGGTCCTGCTTATGAAGGGATTGTGTGAGCATAGCTATGCTTTTATCCCTCTTATGATAGTTAAACCCACGCAAGGGATAAATGTGCAATAATGAGAAATAATAGATACAATTAATTACATTATTTTATTTGCATTAAACGGAATTATTACCTCTACACTCACACAGTTTTTTTGCATTTAAATGGACAGTAAAAACTAAATTAAACATTTATGATTCAGATAGAACGAGCAATTTTAAATTACTTCCCAATTTACTTCTATAATCAGATTTGCTTCATTCTCTTTGTTGAAGAGTAAACCTATGTAGGTTGAAAGGAGCTCAGGAGCATGCACGTGTCTTAAGCAATACAATATTCACTGTATCTAACACTTCTGCCAGATGGCTAGAGACACGCGCATGGAGGCTCACCTTGGATAATTCTTTAACAAAGGATACCAAGTGAAATAAACAAAATTGTAAATTTCATGCTCTATCATATTTTTTTAATTTTGTCCCTTTAAAGGGACACTTAACCCAATTTTATTCTTTCATGATTCCGATAGAGCAGCAATTTTAAGCAACTTTCTAATTTACTTCTATTATCAAATTTCCTTTGGTATCTTTATTTGAAAAAGCAGGAATGTAAGCTTACGAGTTGGCCCATCTTTGGTTCATCACCATGAAAAGCGCTTGCTAATTGGTGACTGCATTTCACCACCAATCAGCAAGTGCTACCCAGGTGATGAACCATAGATGGGCCGGCTCCTAAGCTTACATTCCTGGGGCCCCATCTGATATGCAGCATCGCCCGCAAAAGCCGGAGACGCTGTTTTTTGCGCGGGTTTGTTATCCTATACACAACGCCGCATATAAATGTGGCACGTATATTTCACCCGGCGGACGTAGTTTTTCCCCCCATAGACTAACATATAAAACCCGCTCAATTTGGTATCCAATATCCAGCACAAGGCCTTACGTGGCGAAAATGGAGAAAACTTACTCCATTTTCACCTCGCCATAAAATGCAGCTGTAGCAGGCCTTGCGCTGAGTATGGGAGCACCGTAACTCCCTAAAATGCCTACAAAAAAAAACCTAGCACCTAACGCATGCGCAATGTCTATCTACCTGTCAACCGCAATCCCCCACCGCACTACCTAATAAAGTGTATTAACCCCTAAACCACCGTTCCCGGAGCCCACGCCACCTACATTATATGTATTAACCCCTAAACTGCCACTCCCGGACCCCGCCACACCTAAATAAAGTGTTTAACCCCTAAACTGCCGCTCCCGGAACCCGCTGCCAACTACATTAAATTTATTAACCTCTAATCTGACCCCCCTACACTGCCGCCACCTACATTAAATGTATTACCCCCTAATCTGACCCCCCTACACTGCCGCCACCTACATTAAATGTATTACCCCCTAATCTGACCCCCCCTACACCGCCGCCACCTACATTAAATATATTACCCCCTAAACCTAAGTCTAACCCTAACACCCCCTAACTTAATTATTATTTAAATAAAGTTCATTAATATTAATATTATTAACTAAATAATTCCTATTTAAAACTAAATACTTACCTATAAAATAAACCCTAAGATAGCTACAATATAATTAATAATTACATTGTAGCTATTTTAGGATTTATATTTATTTTACAGGTAACTTTGTATTTATTTTAACTAGGTACAACAGCTATTAAATAGTTAATAACTATTTAATAGCTACCTAGTTAAAATAATTACAAAATTACCTGTAAAATAAATCCTAACCTAAGTTACAAATACACCTAACACTACACTATCAATAAATTAATTAAATAAATTAACTACAATTATCTAATATAAAATACAATTAAATAAACTAAACTATATTACAAAAAACCCCCACTAAATTACAAAAAATAAAAAAAATATTACAAGAAGTTTAATCTAATTACACCTATTCTAAGCCCCCTAATAAAATAAAAAAGCCCCCCAAAAAATAAATTTTACCTACATTTAATGAAATCTCTTTTCATATGCAGTGTTTTAAAGGCTTAACTAAGACTTTTAATTTCAAGAAAGCAAAATTCAACGATTTAAGGAAATCATTAAATAATATAAATTGGGACAATGTATTTTCTAATAAAAATACAGAGGATAAATGGATAATATTTAAAAATTTGTTAAATAAATATACATATCAATACATACCATATGGTTATAAAAATAAAAAAACTAAGCCGTTATGGCTAAATAAAAATGTGTTAAAAGAAATTAGGAAAAAACGTAGGGCATTTAAATTATTAAAAGAAAATAGTACAGACTCAGCATACAATATTTATAAGGAATGTAACAAAGCATGCAAAAAAAGCAATCAAATTAGCCAAAATTGAAAATGAAAAATTAATTGCCAAGGATTCTAAGTCTAACCCTAAAAGGTTCTTTAAGTACATAAATAGCAAAAAATCTAAGAAGGATAATATAGGTACATTAAAATGTGTGGAGGGTAGCATGATAAATAATGACAGGGAGAAGGCTGAGGTACTAAACCAGTTTTTTTCTTCAGTATACACAAGAGAGGAACCATTGAATGATACTTTGGAACAGAATAGAACATGCCAGTCCATACCACTAACTGGGTTTTGTTTAGAGGATATCAGGAAAAAACTAAAAAATATTAAGGTAAATAAAACTCCAGGCCCAGATGGAATACACCCAAGGGTGTTAAGTGAACTTAGCACTGTTATAGACAAACCTTTACTCTTAATTTTTCAAGACTCATTATCCTCAGGCATGGTACCCCAGGATTGGCGTAAAGCTGATGTGGTGCCACTCTTCAAAAAGGGAAGCAGGGATGATCCAGGAAGCTATAGACCAGTTAGTCTGACATCAATAGTGGGGAAGATATTTGAAGGGATTATAAGGGATTATATTGATGAGCATATTCGTGTAAACAAGATTATGAGTTCTAATCAGCATGGCTTTAGGAGAAATAGATCATGTCAAACTAATCTAATTAGATTCTACGAGGAAGTAAGTAAAAATATAGATAAAGGGGAATCAGTTGATGTGATATACTTAGATTTTGCAAAGGCATTTGATACAGTGCCACATGAGAGATTAATGCACAAAATTAAGGGACTGGGAATAGCTGAAAATGTTAGCTCATGGATAAATAACTGGATAAAAGATAGGGAGCAACGAGTAGCAGTAAATGGATCATACTCAGATTGGACAAAGGTAATCAGTGGCGTCCCCCAGGGATCAGTACTGGGCCCTGTTCTTTTTAATATTTTTATAAATGACTTGGAGCAAGGATTAAATAGCGACATCTCTATTTTTGCAGATGATACTAAGTTAAGTAAGGTCATTAGGTCAGAGCAGGATGAACTCTCTTTGCAAAGGGATTTGCTAAAATTAGAACTATGGGCAAGTGAATGGAAAATTAGATTTAATACGGAAAAATGTAAGGTTCTACATTTTGGAAGTAAAAATAAGCAGGCTATGTATTTTTTAAATGGGACAAGACTTAGCCAAACACAGGAGGAAAGGGATTTGGGAGTAGTAATAGATAACAAGCTAAAGATGAGTGCACAATGCAGGGCAGCGGCTTCAAAGGCTAATAAGATACTAGCATGTATTAAAAGAGGCATTGATTCAAGGGAGGAAAGCATAATTCTGTCATTATATAAAGCCCTGGTAAGACCTCACCTTGAGTTTGGAGTGCAGTTCTGGGGACCGATTGCTAAAAAAGATATTGCAGAACTAGAAAAAGTTCAGAGAAGGGCCACAAAGCTAATAAGGGGATTGGAGAAATTAACCTATGAGGAGAGGCTAGCCAAACTGGGTCTGTTCTCTTAAGAAAAAAGGCGCTTGAGAGGTGACATGATTACTTTATATAAATATATTCAAGGCCCATATACAGAGATGGCAGAAGCTCTTTTTATTCCAAGAAAATTGGTTCTGACAAGAGGTCATAATTTAAAGGTTGGAGGAAAGGAGATTTAATCTCCTGCAACGGAAACGTTTTTTCACTGTAAGAGCAATAAAATTGTGGAACTCATTACCAAAGGAGGTAGTGAATGCCAATACCATAGATACATTTAAAAATAGTCTGGATACATTTCTGTATATAAACAAAATTCATGGATATGATTGCTAGTATTAAATGGGTCACATTTTAATGGGGTTATTTAAGCTTAACTGGAGCTTTTTGTAAGTATTTTAGATTTGTATAGGTTGAACTCGATGGACTTCAGTCTTTTTTCAACCTTATCTACTATGTTACTATGTTACTATGTTACTATGTTACCCTAAACTAAATTACAAATAGCCCTTAAAAGGGCCTTTTGCGGGGCATTGCCCCAAAGTAACCAGCTCTTTTACCAGCCCTTTAAAGGGCATTTTGCGGGTCATTGCCCCAAAGTAATCAGCTCTTTTACCTGTAAAAAAAAGAAATACAATACCCCCCAACATTACAACCCACCACCCACACACCCCTACTCTAAAACCCACCCGATCCCCCCTTAAATAAACCTAACACTACCCCATTGAAGATCACCCTACCTTGAGCCGTCTTCACCCAGCCGGGCCGAACTCTTCATCCGATCCGGGCACAAGTGGTCCTCCAGCCGGGCAGAAGTCTTCATCCGATCGGGACAGAAAAGGTCCTCCATCCAGCAGAAGTCTTCATTCAAGCGGCATCTTCTATCTTCATCCTTCCGGTGATGAGCGGCTCCATCTTGAAGACATCCGGCGCGGAACATACTCCTCGGCCGACGACTACCAGACGAATGGCTGGTCCTTTAAATGACATCATCCAAGATGGCATCCCTCGAATTCCTATTGGCTGATTGGATTTTATCAGCCAATCGGAATTAAGGTAGGAAAAATCTGATTGGTTGATTTAATCAGCCAATATAATGCGACGTCAATGGGGTAGTGTTAGGTTTATTTAAGGGGGGATCGGGTGGGTTTTAGAGTAGGGGTGTGTGGGTGGTGGGTTGTAATGTTGGGGGGGTATTGTATTTCTTTTTTTTACAGGTAAAAGAGCTGATTACTTTGGGGCAATGCCCCGCAAAATGCCCTTTTAAGGGCTGGTAAAAGAGCTGGTTACTTTGGGGCAATGCCCAGCAAAAGGCCATTTTAAGGGCTATTTGTAATTTAGTTTAGGGTAGGGAAATTTTATTATTTTGGGGGGCTTTTTTATTTTATTAGGGGGCTTAGATTAGGTGTAATTTGATTAAACTTCTTGTAATATTTTTTTATTTTTTGTAATTTAGTGTTTGTTTGTTTTTGTAATATAGTTTAGTTTATTTAATTGTATTTTATATTAGATAATTGTAGTTAATTTATTTAATTAATTTATTGATAGTGTAGTGTTAGGTGTGTTTGTAACTTAGGTTAGGATTTATTTTACAGGTAATTTTGTAATTATTTTAACTAGGTAGTTATTAAATAGTTATTAACTATTTAATAGCTATTGTACCTAGTTAAAATAAATACTGTTACCTGTAAAATAAATATAAATCCTAAAATAGCTACAATGTAATTATTAATTATATTGTAGCTATCTTAGGGTTTATTTTATAGGTAAGTATTTAGTTTTAAATAGGAATTATTTAGTTAATAATATTAATATTATTTAGATTTATTTAAATAATAATTAAGTTAGGGGGTGTTAGGGTTAGACTTAGGTTTAGGGGGTAATATATTTAATGTAGGTGGTGGCGGTGTAGGGGGAATAGATTAGGGGTTAATATATTTAATGTAGTTGGCGGCGGTGTCCGGGAGCGGCGGTTTAGGGGTTAATACATATAATGTAGGTGGCGGCGGGGTCCGGGAGCGGCGGTTTAGGGGTTAATACATATAATGTAGGTGGCGGCGGGGTCCGGGAGCGGCGGTTTAGGGGTTAATACATATAATGTAGGTGGCGGCGGGGTCCGGGAGCAGCGGTTTAGGGGTTAATAATTAGGCTTATTGCGTTGTGGGGGGTTGTCGGTCCAGGGGTTAATACATTTATTATTAGGAGTGAGAGGGGGGGATTGTGGATATAGGGGTATACGTGTCGGGATGATGTTTGGGAGGCGTGTTAGACAGTTACGGGAGATTTCATATTTTAGTACGTTTTTGTAGGCGCAGGCAGTTTCTAAAGTGCCGTAAGTCACTGGCGACTCCAGAAATTTGTACTTATTCTGGACATCGCTAGTTTGTCCGACTTACGGCACTTTAGCAACTGCCGGCGGGGTTTATGTAATACCCCGATGTGCGAGGTGAAACTACGGGCAGTGCGGGTTCCCTCGCTTGCGCCGAAAACTACGCTGTATATTGGATCGCCCCCCTGCTTTTTTCAAATAAAGATACCAAAAGAACAAAGAAAAAATTATAATAGGAGTAAATAACAAAGTTGCTTAAATGTGCCGCTCTATCTGAATCATGAAGGAACAATTTGGGTTTAGTGTCCCTTTAAGGGAAAATGACTGCAATACGTTTGTTTTTCCAATCAATGTGCATTTGTAGTCTTTATTTCCTCCTCTCTCAGATCTATATATAAATATAATATGATCACATTATTCCAGCTGTCTCACAACAAATAAATACAATACGCTATAACAGTATAATAGATTCTAGTGTGTGATTGGTCAGTGAGCTGTGTTCCATCAGGTGACTCACACACACACCTGGAACATGCTGCCCAGATGCTGAATTTAACCCACCACAGTCTGGGTGGTGTCGTCATGGGGAGTGAGTCCCTCTTATTGGGCTGCTGGGGAGGAAAAGGAAATGGGTGTGGTATGAACATCACAGAGCTCTGGGTTATTTCAGGCATAGTTATATTCCTACCACTGTAGCACTGTGCAGGGAACTTACTGATCTTCCTACTCACTCACCCCCTGCCTCTCCCACCTCTCCAGCTGTATAAGCTCCAAAGTGCTTGTTTACAGTCACTGAATCAGCTCCCTAGATGAATATGTAGAATCCCAGCACTGATAGCAAGTGACTGTCAGAGCACAATAGTCTATAAAATACTGAACTTACTGCATTACTTTACAATCAGTTCAGTTATACAATTATAACCCCTTGCATATCAGAGCAAAACAGTCATTTAATTTAATCCCTTGTATATGAAAGCAAAACAGCCAGTTAACCCCTTGCATATCAGAGCAAAACAGTCAGTTAACCCCTTGCATATCAGAGCAAAACAGTTATTTAATCCCTTGCATATCACAGCAAAACAGTCAGTTAACCCTTTGCATATCAGAGCAAAACAGTCAGTTAACCCCTTGCATATCAGAGCAAAACAGTCAGTTAACCCCTTGCATATCAGAGCAAAACAGTCATTTAATTTAATCCCTTGCATATCACAGCAAAACAGTCATTTAATTTAATCCCTTGCATATCACAGCAAAACAGTCAGTTAACCCCTTGCATATCAGAGCAAAACAGTCAGTTAACCCCTTGCATATCAGAGCAAAACAGTGATTTAACCCCTTGCTTATCAGAGCAAAACAGTCAGTTAACCCTTAGCATATCAGAGCAAAACAGTTAGTTAACCCCTTGCATATCAAAGCAAAACAGTCAGTTAACCCCTTGCATATCAGAGCAAAACAGTCATTTAACCTCTTGCATATCGATTTAACCTCTTAGACACACACATGCAAAGCAGAATTTAAACTTTTAAGCATCAGCAGAACTGACTTAAACATTTCATTGCCTCAGAACAATATTTGATTGTCAGAATTCTAAATCTATTTGGAGAATTTTTTTTTTTTTTACTGTTCACACTACACACCATTACAGGGACATGAAACTTATCCATTTTCTTTCATGGTGGGTTTAAACAAACTTTCCAATTTACTTCTATTACAACATCTGCTTCATTCTCTTGGAATCCTTTGTTGAATGAGCAGCAATGTACTACTGGGAGCTAGCTAAATACATCAGGTGAGCCAATGACAAGAGGCACACATGGGTAGCCAGCTAACCAGCTAACTCCCAGTAGTTAATTGTCCTTCCTGAACCTACCTGAGTATGCTTTTCAACAAAGTATACCAAGAGAATGAAGCAAGTAAGATAATATAAGTAAAGTGGAAAGTTGTTTACAATTTCAGGCTCTATCTGAATCATAAATGTTTAATTTTGACTTTACTGTCCCTTTAATACGACTGGTGGTTACACGCAGACCCAGCGACCTCTTGTGGACTTCTGAGTATCAGCAGTGACATCACTAGCAGAGTCTGTGGGAGAGAGAAATGCAGATAGCACATAATGCACAATAAAGGTTTTTATACATTTTAAGATTACATCTACAAGATTATTTTTTGCAAATAGGTGCAAAATCAGAGATGCAGTTCTGTGAGTCTCAATGTGACTTTTAAAATGCTTAAAAACTTTATGCAAGACCACATCCTGAAAGTCTCTAAATCTATATTATAACCTAAAATGTGCTAAATAAATTGTAAGACTAGGTAATTAATGAGCAATGATCCCAATATATATATAAATATATGGGAAGAATTTCTCTCCAGATTTAGAACAGTGACATTTGTTTTCTTAAAGGGACATTAAACATTTATTTCCATTCCCCATAATAGGTTTAGTTATACATAATTAAAATTCATAATACACTTTCATGAGTTATTTTGAGTGTTTCACTCCCCCCAGTTCGGAATGCTGAACAGTAATTGGCTGATATGTGCAGAAGCTCGTTAATATATCTGCCCCTAATTAACCAGAAAACAACATTCTATAGGGTTTGCAAGGAGTGTGTCCCAGGACTGTAAGACAAAATTAGAGTTACAAATTATTTTAAACCATTTATTTTAGATGCAGTTATTTTGTAATGTTTTATCTTCTTGTCCATCGAGTTGTGGGAGTTTTCCTTACAATCCACTGAGCTTCTATCCCACGTATCAGCTGCCACAAACATATACAGTACTTCCTGTTTCAGTATCATTTTAAATAGCTGTTAACTTTTTACATGAAAAAAATGATAAAAAATGACCTCCTACTGCAAAAATGACTTGCTTTAATTAATTATCCCACTATCCCCCATAATCCCGCCTATCCTGGCACAGCCCAGCCCACAAAATGGCGACATTCTTGGCCAGTGGCAGTTTTATGGAGTGTTGAGGGGTGCCATGTACCTCCAAATTCACGTGTAGCACTTAAATGAGATGCAAAGGCGACCATGTATAATGTTCCGTACCTCTGTTAGCCCCCCAATTAGCCCCCCTTAATACTAAGTTCTAGAACCGTCATTGAACCCCCCTCAACATCTTGAGCTCCTATTACCTAGCCACAAATGTTGGGAGGTGTATGAATAGGCCATAGTCATCACCAGGACAGCAGATCTATGCATTGTAGCCAAACAAGAAGCAAGACAAAGTCAGGAACCAGGATAATCAGCAGCAGCCAGGAGGGACAGCACAAGGAGCAGATAAAAGAGTGACCTAAATAACAGTTTCAGTCATCAGCAGCAGGATACACAGTACAGAATTCACAGCACAATAGAGGGTCAAGACAGAAATAAAAATCAAACAGACAAGTCAGGGTCATAACATGGAGAACAGGTCAGAATCAAGAACACCAGGATCTTCATACGGAATAACCAAGCACTTAAATATGTCTTCAAAGACCTTTTAACACTCCCTTTGGCGCTAATTCTGCCATAAGGTCATTTCTGGTGTTGGTACAAAAAATATCGCTATCCGTAGCACGTCATATACTGAGGGCTATCATTAAAAGGACGTTGCACTGCACATTTTTCCTCTACTTTAATGTGTTCCCAATTATCTGTTGCACATGCTGGAGTATATCAAATAGTTTATAGATAGAACATTCACCTTTATTTTGTCTTTTAAACTAGCTGCTTTTGCCTGTTGAAACTTCCTCATATACTGAAAATATGAATACTTTAGTATTCTCTATAGACCCTGGTATGTTCAGCAATGTCATAATGCCAATCAAGCATCACTGATAACTGACCAAAGAGAAATATGATCTTAATTGATACTCCTTACATTGTCACACCTCCAAACATTTGTAAAAATACGTTTGGTACCAAGTACCACAGAAGCAATGAAATTACATGGGGTGTGGATTGTATTTTGAAATTCTGTTGTGTTTTTCCAATATAGGGAACTGTTGCTTACATATAGAGGGTTCACGGGTCTAGTTAGGGATTGTCTTGTAAACTACAGGAAGATTAGGAACAATACATTTAGATATTTCAAATATTTTCCTGAATGCTAATCCTTATTGTTGTAAGTATAATTTTCACTGTACGTCATCACACTATAACAGTTTGTGGTTGTGCTCAGATCATGAATCACTTGGTATTGCAGAATAAAATCATATTTACAAACCGTCATATTCTAACTGCTGTAATCAAAAGAATCTACATTAGCTTTCCAATATCGCCATCTAGTGGTATAAATCTTAGACTGCAGCATAAAACAACAAAAATGTAGTACAGTTAAAAAACCTTAATGGAACAGTAAAGTCCAAATTAAACTTTCATTACTCAGATAGGGCATGCAATTTTAAACAACTTTACAATTTACTTTTATCATCAAATTTGCTTTGTTCTTCTGGTATTCTTAGTTGAAAGCTAAAACTAGGTAGGCTCGTGTGCTAATTTCTAAGGCCTTGAAGGCTGCCTCTTATCTGAATGCATTTGACAGTCAGCACTAATTGCCTGAAATGCAAGTGTATCAAAAGAACTGAAATAAGGGGGCAGTCTGCAGAGGCTTCGATACAAGGAAATTACAAAGGTAAAAAGTGTATTACTATAACTGTGTAGGTTATGCAAAACTGGGGAATGGGTAATAAAGGGATTATCTATCTTTTTAAACAATAACATTTTTGGTGTTTAATTTTCCCTTTATATCCGGAATTCCAAAATCCAAACTTACTCTGAAATCCACCAGTAAGACATAATCCTCTCTGCCTTTGTCTTTGGTTTTTTGCTTGTTGTGTGTTCTAAATAGCAAATAATAGTCTATATGTATTTAAACAACAAATACTACCTGCTGTACAATATTTTTGAGAGTACTTAGTATACAAAAGTAATACAATGATATAAAACTACCTTTAGTCTGCATGTATAAGCTGTGTTATATAACATGTAAATATTACTGTCTGATTACAGTACAGTCTTTCTGAGGGTGCTGTGTATAAACATGATATTAAACTACCTTTAGGTTACATGTATAAGCTGTATTATATAGCATATAAATATTACCTGTCTGATTACAGTACTGTACTGTCTGTCTGAGGGTGCTGTGTATAAACATGATATAAAACTACCTTTAGGTTACATGAATAAGCTGTATTATATAGCATATAAATATCACCTGTCTGATTAATGTACTGTACTGTCTGAGGGTGCTGTGTATAAACATGATATAAAACTACCTGTAGGTTACATGTATAAGCTGTATTATATAACATATACATATTACCTGTCTGATTACTGTCTGTCTGAGGGTGCTGTGTATAAACATGATATAAAACTACCTGTAGGTTACATGTATAAGCTGTATTATATAACATATAAATATTACCTGTCTGATTACTGTACTGTCTGTCTGAGGGTGCTGTGTATAAACATGATATAAAACTACCTTTAGGTTACATGTATAAGCTGTATTATATAACATATAAATATTATCTGTCTGATTACAGTACTGTCTATCTGAGGGTGTGTATAAACATGATATAAAACTACCTTTAGGTTACATGTATAAGCTGTATTATATAACATATAAATATTATCTGTCTGATTACAGTACTGTCTATCTGAGGGTGTGTATAAACATGATATAAAACTACCTTTAGGTTACATGTATAAGCTGTATTATATAACATAAATATTACTGTCTGATTACTGTACTGTACTGTCTGTCGATCTGTCTGAGGGTGTTGTGTATAAACATGATATAAAACTGCCTTTAGGTTACATGTATAAGCTGTATTATATAACATATAAATATTATCTGTCTGATTACAGTACTGTCTATCTGAGGGTGTGTATAAACATGATATAAAACTACCTTTAGGTTACATGTATAAGCTGTATTATATAACATATAAATATTACCTGTCTGATTAATGTACTGTACTGTCTGAGGGTGCTGTGTATAAACATGATATAAAACTACCTTTAGGTTACATGTATAAGCTGTATTATATAACATATAAATATTATCTGTCTGATTACAGTACTGTCTGTGTGAGGGTGCTGTGTATAAACATGCTATAAAACTACCTTTAGGTTACATGTATAAGCTGTATTATATAACATATAAATATTACTGTCTGATTACGGTCTGTCTGTCTGAGGGTGCTGTGTATAAACATGATATAAAACTACCTTTAGGTTACAAGTATATACATACACATGCATTCCCTCCAGAGGGAGGCTCTATCCTGGTCCAAACTACAATACAATTATTCTCAGAAGTTAATCAAATCAAATTCTGAGTTTAGGCCACTTGGTGTTCTACTTTTCAACTTGAAGATCCAAAAAATCTCCTGCCTTGCTAGTGTCTGGTCCCTGTCTCCTCCTCTATTGCCAACTTGAACCTGCCATAAATGCCAGAGTAGATTTTGAGCAGTGTTTTGGGTTGATGTCTTGTTGAAGTACAGGTATACCTGACTTTACAGCGCTTCACTTTACAGCGCTTCGCTAATACAGCGCTTTGTGGAGCTGAAATTTAACCTCCAAGGATTTTGAAACAGTGCTGTAATCTTCGTGAGATTGCGAGAAAAGTGACTGGCACCATTTTGTTATGCTTAGTACACTCTGTTTACAGCATAACAGTGCAATCTGTGTCTCAGTGTTGTAGTCTGGAAAATGTTACTACAGTAATTATCACTATTTTACAGGTACAGTATTTATTGAATACTAATTGAATACTGTGCTGTGTGAGTGTTAAACTAAACTTAGCACTATTGCACCCCTAATATATGTTAGTTCAAACATGTTTTCAAGTCTTTAAACACACTGGCAAGTGAAAAGAAAGCTAAAACTACCTTGTTTCACTTTAAGGCGGTTTTCACTTTACAGCGGGGCTCCGGTCCCTAACCCGCTGTATGAGCGGGGTATACCTGTATCCAGCCCCAGCTTAACTTCAACTTTGTGACTGATTCCTCAACATTATTCTCAAGTATCTGCTGATATTGAGTGGAATCCATGCGACCCTCAACTTTAACAAGATTCCCATTACCGGCACTGGCCACACAGCCCCACAGCATGATGGAACATCCACCAAATTTTACTGTGGGTAGCAAGTGTTTGTCTTGGAACGCTGTGTTCTTTTGCTGCCATGCATAACGCCTCTTGCTATGACCAATTAATTCAATCTTTGTTTCACCGGTCCACAGCACCTTCTTCCGAAATGAAGCTGGCTTGTCCAAATGTGTGTTTGCATACCTCAAGTGACTGTTTGTGGTGTGTGTGCAGAAAAGGCTTCTTCCACATCACTCTCCCATACAGCTTCTCCTTGTGCAAAGTGCGCTGAATTGTTGAACGATGTACAGTGACACCATCTGCAGCAAAATGATGTAGGTGGTTTGGAGGTGGTCTGTGGGCTGTTTTCGACCATTCTCACCATCCTTTGCCTTTGCCTCTCCAATATTTTACTTGGCCTACCACTTCTGGCCTTAACAAGAACTGTGCCTGTGGTCTTCCATTTCTTCACTATGTTCCTCACAATGGACACTGACAGCTTAAATCTCTGCAAAAGCATTTTGTAGCCTTCCCGTAAACCATAGTGTTGAACAATCTTTGTTTTCAGGTCATTTGAGAGTTGTTTTGAGGCCCCCATGTTGCCACTCTTCAGAGGAGAGTCAAAGAGAACAACAACTTGCAATTGGCCACCTTAAATACCTTTTCTCATGATTGGATGCACCTGTCTATGAAGTTCAAGGCTTAATGGGCTCACCAAACCAATTGTGTGTTCCAATTAATCAGTGCTAGGTAGTTACAGGTATTCAAATCAACAAAATGACAAGAGTGCCCAAATTTATGCACCTGTCTAATTTCGTTTGGATGCATATTGCACATTTTCTATTAATCCAATAAACTTCATTTCACTACTGAAATTTTACTGTGTCCTTCAGTTATTTGATAGATCAAAATGAAATTGCTAATCCAAACACCCAATTATTTATAAATGAAAATCATGGATATTGTCAGGGGTGCCAAAACTTTTGCATATGATTGTACATGATACAATATGTTGTACACTGTTTACAATAAGCAAAAACACCAGTAAAAGGTATAGTTGCAATTACTATATATATTGTGGCGGAAGTATCAATAGACATTAAGATGACAATGTGACTTAATAAAAATAACTTAATTTTAATTTTCAAATAATTAGTTTTAATAAAATATAGTAATTCTTCATACAGAAGTCTAATGTTAGTAAATGTCATGGATACCAGGCTGCCAAGGCCACCCCCTCTCCTATTTGGATTATTGTATTTCCCACCAGTTTCCCTTTTGTTTTATACAATGATTAAACTTTGCCCTGAAAGAGTTAATCGCTACCCTGCTTGGCCCCTCCCTGCCTTGCCGAGACCCAGCAGGAATCTTATGGAACTACTAGCTAGAGATCCCAGCTGAACTTTAACCTAGATTGCTCCAGAAGCCCTTTGCCCCAGAGCTTCGCTCTTCTGGGGACTTGTCATACCTTTGATGAGCATGGGTTGGGGTAATTGCTTAGAGGTAGTTCACTCGGGAACCTGGGGTTTGGACACCTCTCTACCTCATGCTGGTCCTGAGTACCCTTTGCCTTGCTGCCGCTCTGGCCCCAGCTTTTTGGACTGTGAGATCTGGGGACCCGGGGCTCTCTAATGGTACCCTGGAACAGCCACCGCTCCCTCGGTATCACCCTGAAACTACGACCTAGTTATTGTGGGGATCTCTGTACTCCTATGGCCCTATGAAGGTGCCAGCCTGTCTGGAGGGGCGGTGATCCCTTGATCAGATAAGGCTCTTATCAGATGGCAATTGTGTATATAAGCTGTGTGTTTGTCCCAATAAAGTCGGTTCATGTTTCACCTTAATATTGGTCTTGTCTGGTTATTAGGGTGGGCTACTTGCTATAATCAATTACCTGCTATACAGCTACAGGTTCTGAGGTGTAAATAACAGGGAGATTAATGCAGCAGGGCAAATAGTCACACAGCTGTGTCAGAGACACAGAGAATAACCAGAATTTGGATATGCAAATAAATAAGAAATGGCTACTATCGGCTCCTTATAGGGATAGTGTACCCTAAATGCCCCTCATTTTAGTTAGTTCCCCTTCTCTTCTTTCTTGTCCCACCTTAGCTCTCATGAACAACTCTTTATTATAAAATCTCTGTCACTAAACTGCATCACCTCACACAAATACTCACCCTGCGACAAATGTCATTGTGTAACATATCTCAGCCTAATGTCACTATCCCTTTAAGAAATCCTTCTCTGACTGCTGCATTTGGGCAGTATTCACATTCAGCTTGCCTGCCTGCCTGATTAATCATTCATGCACCTGATTACCTCAGCCTCTTTTTAAGCCTTCTCAGGTCTAATGTGCCTTGCATTAACATTGAAGTTGTGATCCTGAACAACAGAGGTCTGTGACTGTTTCCTGTATGAATTTACCAACTAATTCAACCTACAGCATTTTCTATTCCAATGCCTAAAATCATCAAATCGTAAGTATCCAAATAATTCCATTTTCTGTTTCCTGGACACTGCTACTTAACAAACTCAGAACTTTATTATAAATCAAGCATACTTTTGGTTATCATCACTCTCTAATTACAACAGCATCCTACTCAGAACTTTATAACTATTTCTCTGCTACAAGTTGTCATTGCTGAAATATCCTGCTGCAAATATGTTAACATATTCTGAACTCTGCATCTATGTGTTCAATTAAAAGCTTTCCTGTGATTCTCCAATATATGTTCAAACAGTAATTGATGCCTTAAACTTAACTTTCACCTGTGCTGCTCTGCTAATTACTGACATACAGCTCTTTATAATAATATGTACTGTGAACCTGCAACAAACCAAGTTTGCATCTAAATGCACAAACAGTAATTAATGCCTAAACTTGCAGCTTGTCTAAGTACCTGTGCAGCTGTGCTTTAACTCTGACATACAGCTTTATATAATATTATGTACTGTGAACCTGCAACAATCCTTAATTTGCATCTAAGTGTCAATCTTTTACCAGATTACTCTGAAGCCTGAACATTCCCCTTTGCTATATTTTTCTCTCATTGAATCCTGCAGTTACTTCTATTAACTAACTATAAGTCACAGTGAACTCAGAATATATTGTATACAAATGTTGCACTCTCCATTTATTCTACAATAACTTCTAGCAACTATGAATCACAGAATATCATCTATCCACGTCCAGGATACTCTTCCCCAGGTCAGGGGTCGGTGTCTTCAAATCCCTACCACTGCCCTGAGGGTCTGTGTCCTGAGCGCATGTACACCGGATCATGACAGAATTTTAATGCCTAAAAAAGGGATCCGCAGTGGTAGTGGATGCACCGACCCTCAAAGGAAAATAAAAAATTACAACATAACTCAGACCCAAGCAATCCCTAAAGGAAAAATAGAAGATTTTCAAACTTTAAAAAATTTAAAGACACAGTACTCCCATTCTAGACAATCCTCTACTCATGTTCGTGGTTACCATTTTGGTGAAACTGATCCTGAATCTGACTATGAAAATGAAGAGGATTTAACCATAGCTTCAGCAGAAAAAAATCAGATCTTTAAAGATTTAAAGAGACAGAACCACTTTTCTAGAATTTCAGCTGTTCCTCATGTTCGTGGTTTCCATTTTGGTGAAACTGATTCTGAGTCTGACTATGTAACTGAAGAGGATGCATTCATAGATTCAGCAGAAAAAATTCAGATCTTTAAAGATTTAAAGAGACAGGACTACTGTTCCAGAATACCATCTACTCCTCCTGTTTGTGATTCCTATCCTGATGATACTGATTCTGAGTCTGTATATGTCAACAAGGAGGATGACTTCACAGATCCAGCTGAATTGGCATTAGACTGGTATGAGCGCAACTTTAATTCGCCACAAACTCAGACAAGGCCTCAACCTATTTGCTATAATGACATCCTTGGTTGTTATATTTACAACATGGATGATACAGACAGCTCCCATCATGAAACCTCTCATGGAAATACTGATCTTCCTATTTCTGATATTACCATGGATTCGTTAGATTGGACAGATTCAGAGCTGGAAGAAAGGACATCTGGTTTACAGACTGCTGTTAGGAGTAAAGGTCCTCTCAACTACTATGCTGATTTATCACATCAGAATTATGCATCCAGTGATGAAGAGGATTTCTGTTCTCAACCTTACTACAAGCCACAATGGAATCAACCTAAGAAGCCTCATACTGGGAAGAAATCTAAGCTCTCTAAGAAAAAGAAGAAGAAGAAAATCCTTCTGCCCACAGAAAATCACAAGTGCAAAGAGGAAACTCAGCCTGATTCCCCTGTTTTAGATTCTGTTGTACCAGACCCTCTCTTGCCTCCTGACACTGTCAACGCCGAGCTGGATGATGTCTATAGTCACTATCAGTCTCTTCTTAAAGCATCTAATGGTATCTCTTCTCAGACTCTACAAAAACTGTTTCCAACTATTGATTTCTTGCATCCCTCTCATGCTGCCTCAATACCTGTAAACCCTGTGCTAGAAGCAAAAGATAATTCTGTTCCAGATATACAACCTTTCAGTTTACCAGAGATAATCCCTGGAGAATTTAGCTCTGATATTCAAACTCAAATAAGCATGCCTGCTGAACTCCAGATAACTTCTCAGTCAGAATCTTGTGTCACAATTCCTCCGCATCTACCCGAGTGTGGCATATTTCAGTACACTTCACCTTCTCAAAATTCTTCTGTTATTGCATCTAAGAAATTGTTTCCCTTGGGAGATACTTTGCATCAACCTACATTTTCTACTACATCAGTTTCCTGTACAGGAATTCCTGATACTCAATCCTGTGAGGACAACTTTGAACCAAGTTCGCAAGTGGACATTCTTGAACCTGAAACTTGTACAAAAGTTCTTCAAGAAGATTCCCCTGTGCCCATTCCTGTTCCTGTTTTCCATGATTATACTACTAAACCTGACATCAAGGTGGACTCTCCTGTTTTTGACCCTGGTATGGGTATTCCTTTGTTTAACCCAGAAATGGGTGTAATAATACTTGATCCTGAAGATAGCCATGCCCTCTACTCAGAAGCGAGTATGGTTCTTGGCTCTAAAGTGGGTCTTGTTAATTCTTCGTTTATGAACCCTGAAGAAAGCCTTGCCCTCTGCTCAGAAGAGAGTATGGTTCCTGGCTCTAAAGTGGGTTCTTTTTCTTTCTCTATAGTTGAACCTTGCCCTGGCATGGGCATTCCTTCACCCGATCCTACTGAGGATATTCCTGAACCTTGCCCAGATGTGGGTACTTCTGAACATTGCCCTGGCATGGGCATTCCTTCACCTGATCCTACTGAGGATATGACTGAACCTTGCCCAGATGTGGGTATTCCTGAACCTTGCCCTGGTGTAGACATTCATATACCTATTCTTAGTGAGAACACTTTTGATTCTGAATCCAGTAAGGAGACATTTCATTTTGAATTAGAAGATGGCAAGAACTGGACAAATCTTGCACTCTACACTCCTATCTCCTATTTTGAAGAAAGCCCTGCTATTGCGTTAGAAGTGGCTATAGCTTTTTCTTTTGGTGTATATCTAATCCTCAGCCAAGAGGTTAATTCTGAGGATACACAAATCTCTGACCCAAAGGTGGTTAATCTGGTTATCAATCCAGAATGCTGCATCTCTATTTCTAAAGCTGAGGAAAGCCTATTCATATCTCTAGGACTGGCTGCATTTTCATTGGCTATGTACATGGTCATCTATCATGAAGAACATCCACCTGTCTACCCTCAGGATGATTCTGTGGTAGGAAGCTCATTGTATGTTACGTTCATGCATTCTCACGATGACTACAAAAAAGTTGACTTCAAGTTTTGCTCTCATCATTGTCAAGATCTTTTGATACCTGAATTACATGGCCTTTACTTCGTCATTCAACTTTTTCAAGAGATCTCCAACCCTCCTTTCTTGATTTCCGATTGGACTCACTACCTCCATACACCTACTACCGATTCTCCATATCAATTTTGTTCTCTCTCCTTTTGAATTGTATTGGGCGCCCGGAGGTCGCCTTTAAGGAGGGGAATCTAACATATCTCAGCCTAATGTCACTATCCCTTTAAGAAATCCTTCTCTGACTGCTGCATTTGGGCAGTATTCACATTCAGCTTGCCTGCCTGCCTGATTAATCATTCATGCACCTGATTACCTCAGCCTCTTTTTAAGCCTTCTCAGGTCTAATGTGCCTTGCATTAACATTGAAGTTGTGATCCTGAACAACAGAGGTCTGTGACTGTTTCCTGTATGAATTTACCAACTAATTCAACCTACAGCATTTTCTATTCCAATGCCTAAAATCATCAAATCGCAAGTATCCAAATAATTCCATTTTCTGTTTCCTGGACACTGCTACTTAACAAACTCAGAACTTTATTATAAATCAAGCATACTTTTGGTTATCATCACTCTCTAATTACAACAGCATCCTACTCAGAACTTTATAACTATTTCTCTGCTACAAGTTGTCATTGCTGAAATATTCTGCTGCAAATATGTTAACATATTCTGAACTCTGCATCTATGTGTTCAATTAAAAGCTTTCCTGTGATTCTCCAATATATGTTCAAACAGTAATTGATGCCTTAAACTTAACTTTCACCTGTGCTGCTCTGCTAATTACTGACATACAGCTCTTTATAATAATATGTACTGTGAACCTGCAACAAACCAAGTTTGCATCTAAATGCACAAACAGTAATTAATGCCTAAACTTGCAGCTTGTCTAAGTACCTGTGCAGCTGTGCTTTAACTCTGACATACAGCTTTATATAATATTATGTACTGTGAACCTGCAACAATCCTTAATTTGCATCTAAGTGTCAATCTTTTACCAGATTACTCTGAAGCCTGAACATTCCCCTTTGCTATATTTTTCTCTCATTGAATCCTGCAGTTACTTCTATTAACTAACTATAAGTCACAGTGAACTCAGAATATATTGTATACAAATGTTGCACTCTCCATTTATTCTACAATAACTTCTAGCAACTATGAATCACAGAATATCATCTATCCACGTCCAGGATACTCTTCCCCGGGTCAGGGGTCGGTGTCTTCAAATCCCTACCACTGCCCCGAGGGTCTGTGTCCTGAGCGCATGTACACCGGATCATGACACATTGTCACTCATTCTCTCCATTGTCACACATCTCTCCTATTCCTGGACCCTCCTTCATTCTCACCTTTACACAGTCACACCTCACAGAAACTCTAATAAATGTAATACACATCACCTCATTTCTATCTCATGCCTCCAAAAGGCACAAACTCCTATCACTTGTGCACTATGGAACTCTATGCAACAAACTTACCTCTATCCATAACCTGTTTCATCTTCCCATCTTACTACCAATCCCCTTGACTCTAATCCTTTACAACTGCTACCTTTCCTGTCCCCTGCTCTTACACCCATCCTCATACAAATATTCAATCTCTCCCTGAAATCTGGTACATTTCTATCATCCAACAAACATGATTTAACCCTTTGAGTGCTAAGCATTTTCCCACCTGGGTGCTAAGGTGATTGAAGTTTTCTTTTTAATTTTTTTTTTCAGATCCCCAAGACTTACACCTTTGGAGAGGTTAGGCAATTACCTTTCCAACGGTGGGTCTTGGGGGTCTGTAGCTGCTTATATGCCTGAGATACAGGCTTCTAAGCAGCATGCCCCCTTTCCCTATACTTTGTATTTTCAATTGTTAATAAAATTGCGCAGTGACGTCATCACGTCATTGCGCGTGACGTCACCGCGCAAAGGTGGGAGAGTGCTAGTGACGGCTCTGAGCCATCATTAGCACCAGAGTAGGAAACTCTGTCATTAGCACTCAAGGGGTTAATAACAGCTATTCTTAAACCTTTACTCAATTAAGCATCCTCTTGTAACAATCTCCCAATCTATCTTCTTCCCCTCACCACTAAACTTCAAGAGTGGATTGTTTATAAATAACACATTTTCTCTCATTTACCATCTTCTCGACCCTTTGCTATCTGTCTTTTGCCCCAACACTCTACTGAAACTGTCATCACCAAGTGACCTACTAACTGCCATGTCTAATGGTCACTACTGCAAATCCCTTTAGACCTCTCTGCCCTGTTCTTGCAATACAATAGTGAATTAAACATATCAATAATACACCTATGGGAGCTGGAGGACTGTGGTATATGATATATGTGTATACATTTTTTATTGTATATGTAGTATTTACTATAATGTTAAAATATGTATGTAAACTGGAAATATGAGTGTACGAATCTTCTATTGGGAGTATATTTTTAATAATTTTAAAATTGCTATTGTGCATTCTCAACAGTCGTATTTACATAATATTGAGAATGTGCCATAACGATCACAATATTCATATTTCACAATATTACAATCGAGATGTTGTATTTTACCAGCTGGAGAATATTTACCCTTTTATGCTGGGGCAAGTGTTTAGATTCCTACGCTGCTTGGCACCCCCCCCCCCAGTCTGAGTTTTCATAAACTAAAAGGAGGAGGCAGCAGTAAGCCATATCAGGTAGGATGTCCAATGCCGTCCTAATTGTGTTAAAGTCCAGTGCTGTTAGAATGGCAAAGAACGTTTGAACGGCGCAAAGGGTTTAAATTGTTTACAAATATCTAGTTTACCTTTATTTTGGCATTTGAAATAGCTGATTTTACATTTGGTATCCATACCTATACTGAAGGTTTCTATACTTAATTATAGACTAGAAAGAAAGACTAGAAAGCTGTGAAAGCATAGCCAGCAGGAAAAAATACACTCCCAGTGGGGGATAGGAGAGATAATTAATACTATATTCATTCTAAGTTATAAGACAAAAACAGATTTTGGCGCACATCCAAACACATAAGACCACATATATTTTCACATATTTTTAACATATTTATAAATGCTGCAAAAAATTGCCTGCTTAATATTTTTAAACTTTTAATTTTTTTAAATAAAGTTGGGATCTTAGTCACACAATATGGCCATATTCTGCTCAGTCAGTCACCACTTACAAGGTGTCCCAAAATAGACTGGTCCTAACACTATAAAACTAAGCCTTACTGGGTTAAATAATTTGATTCATATTCACCAAAATAGAATTCCAACACTGAAGTACTTGCCACAAATCAATACTGCACAGAATGAAACTCCCTGGCTTTTTATATATAACTCAATTACATTGTCTAGGAACACACCTGAGCAGGGAGGTGTGCTTTAACCAATAGAGAGATTTGGTCAGTCTCCCTGAAATTTAAGAAATACAACAAGAGGGTTTGGTTTTGCACACCTAACAAAAACATTTGATATATTAGCACACATACTGTGGGAGTGCTGCCAAAATGACCAAAAAAAATTTATAAGACAAAAACAGGTTTTGGCGCATATCTAAACACATAAGACCACATATATTTTCACATATTTTTAACATATTTATAAATGCTGCAAAAAAAATGCCTGCTTAATATTTTTAAACTTGATTTGTGGTAAGTACTGCAGTGTTGGAATTCTATTTTGGTAAATATGAATCAAATGATTTAACCCAGTAAGGCTTAGTTTTATAGTGTTAGGACCAGTCTATTTTGGGACACCTTGTATGTGGTGACTGGCTGAGCAGAATATGTCCATATTGTGTGACTAAGATCCCAACTTTATTTTAAAAATTTAAAAATATTAAGCAGGCAATTTTTTGCAGCATTTATAAATATGTTAAAAATATGTGAAAATATATGTGGTCTTATGTGTTTGGATGTGCGCCAAAACTTGTTTTTGTCTTATAATTTTTTTTTGGTCATTTTGGCAGCACTCCCACAGTATGTGTGCTAATATATAAAATGTTTTTGTTAGATGTGCAAAACCAAACCCTCTTGTTGTATTTCTTAAATTTCAGGGAGACTGACCAAATCTCTCTATTGGTTAAAGCACACCTCCCTGCTCAGGTGTTGTATTTATTAATTATAAGTTGTTCTCTAAGTATTGGGCTTTGGTATACAGATAGAGATAATATAAAGAAGCATATGTGTGTACAGAAAGTGACAAAATAAGGAGATCTGATTTCCCTTTCAAGCTCAACCCATGCCATTTCATGTACAAAAATAAATATAAAGAAGCAATTTCTCATACATTTTATACTCTGCAGCTGGTATAATAAGTCACTGGATACACATTAAGGTAAAACAATTTTACACTGTCCCTGTAAGGTATTCAGGTCGGCGGGTAACACTGAGAGAAGGAGGGGCAAAGCCTGATATTTTGCAACACTGTACCAATGTACAATGTTAAGTAGGGTGAATTTCATTGCAAAAATTAAAAAGAACCTAAAAGTATGATTATATTTTGGCTGGTGTAAAGTTCTTACAACTTCCTTTTTTTTCTGCAAATTCACATAGTTCCTTATTCTCTTTATCAGTACACAAAGAATTCATCAGGTATTAAACATAAAGTAAAAAACTGACCTTCTGAACAGATTAAAGAGACAGTCTACTCTATACATTTTTTTAAAGTTAGAAAACACTTTTACTACCCATTCCGCAGCTTTGTGCAACCAACATTGTTATATTAATAATCTTTATAACCTTTAAAACTCTAAATTTCTGCCTGTTTCTAAGCCACTACAGACAGCCTCTTATCACATGCTTTTTTATTAGCTTGTCACAGCAAGACAATGCTAGTTCATCTATGCCATATAGATAACATTTTGCTGACCCCTGTGGAGTTACAAATGAGTCAGCACTGATTTGCTAAAATGCCAAGGGGCCGATTTAACAATGTGCGGGCGGACATGATCCACATACGCTGTCGGCATTTATCATTGCACAAACATTTCTAGTGAAATGCTTGTGCAATGCCGCCCCTTGCACATTCGTGAGCCAATCATCCGCTAGCAGGGGGTGTCAATTATCTCGATCGTATCCGATCGGGATTAATCCTGTCTGCCGCCTCAGAGGTGTTAAAGGGACACTGAACCCAAATTTTTCTGTTGTGATTCAGATAGAGCATGCAATTTTAAGCAACTTTCTAATTTACTTCTATTATCAATTTTTCTTCGTTCTCTTGCTATCTTTATTTGAAAAAGAAGGCATCTAAGCTATTTGTTTGGTTCAGTACCTGGAAAGCACTTGTTCATTGGTGGATGAATTTATCCACCAATCAGCAAGAACAACCCAGGTTGTTCACCAAAAATGGGCCGGCATTTAAACTTACATTTTTGCATTTCAAATAAAGATACCAAGGGAACAAAGAAAAATTGATAATAGGAGTAAATTAGAAAGTTGCTTAAAACTGCATGTTCTATCTGAATCACGAAATAAAAATTTGGGTTCAATGTCCCTTTAAGGAGTAGCAGTCTTATGTCCGCTGATTCTTAACTTATGTTTCCGGTGCGCCTAAAGGCTCGTGCAGAAACTGATGCATTCGCAGCATAATAAATCGCCCCCCATATCTGTAAATAACACTGAGATAAGGGAGCAGTTTGCCAAGCTTATGTACAAGGATCCACAGAAGAATGGGCAGTATAGGCGTCATCTATGTCTTTAAACAATAACAATTTTAGTGTAGATTGTCCCTTTAACATAAGACATCCCAACACATAACACACTCACTGCATAAGAAAAGAACAACAACAAAAAACCAAAACTATCAATAAAGCAATAAAAATGTGCAGGAAATTCAGTGGAACCCCCTGCCCCCCATTAATACCTAAGTTTACAAACAAACTTTACAAAACATCAACATTTAGAAATGATACCCCCCACCATATAATGTAATCATAACATATATACACATGTGCACAGACAAAAATAAGTTTCGTACAAGATTAGTTCATGCGATTATTTAGTTCAGCCAAAGTTTGACAACATTATTTGTTCATTAATCAAAATGTTCTAACCCCTTATTTCCTATTTGGAACACCTTCATGGCAATAGAGAAGCATATGGACAGAAGTTAAAGCTTAAGTAAAGTGAATGTGGGCTTCTGGTGTCTCCAGGGGCTGGTTGTAGGCTTTTGGGGGTCCAGGGGCTGGCTGTGAGCTTGGGGGGTCCCAGGAACATGGTCATGAATTTTCATCTTCAACTTGGCCAATCATGTGTAAATCTTAAAGATTCCATTGCACCTTTGAAGTCCCATGTCTCACCATTGTGTCTTGCTTCTTTAAACCTCATAAGGACATCTCAGTTTTATTTTTATTTATTTCACTTTAATTGTTTTAAATTTACTCTTGGGTGACTGTTAGAGTGGGGACTATTGTAAAGAGAGATTTGTTTTTTTCTAAATTAATTTGTTCTGTTCATTATTAAAGGGACACTGAACCCAATTTTTTTCTTTCATGATTCAGATAGAGCATGCAATTTAAAGCAACTTTCTAATTTACTCCTATTATAATTTTTTCATTCTCTTGCTATCTTTATTTGAAAAAGAAGGTATCTATGCTAAGGAGCCATACAATTTTTGGTTCAGACCCTGGACAGCACTTGTTTATTGGTGGGTGAATGTATCCACCAATCAGCAAGAACAACCCAGGTTGTTCACCAAAAATGGGCTGGCATCTAAACTTACATTCTTACTTTTCAAATAAAGACACCAAGAGAATGAAGAAAATTTGAAAGTTGCTTAAAATTGCATGCTCTATCTGAATCCTGAAAGAAAAAAATTGGGTTCAGTGTCCCTTTAAGTATAACTGATGTGAATTTGTGATTTGGGACAAGTAAAATTGTTTTATGAATTTGGCAATTTCCTAGTATGATTTCGCAACAAGAGATTATAGATTCACAATCAAGTTCTATCTAGGTCACTATCTTGTTTTCTCAATTAGAATCAGAGTTTCTTTAAGAAAAAGTTTTATTACTCTCAAACAGAAGACATGAATTTGTTCATAAACAGACCTTGTGACTTACAAGAAGAAAAAAAATCAGGTGTACACTAACCACAAATTAGACCTGTCTGAGTATAATGAGCTAGCCCTAACGTGTATCTTACAATATCCCACTCGTCTGTGGCTTCCTGTTACTTTGTAAAAGAGATCTGATGCATTGAAGCATTTAAAAAATGTATTAGATTCATATAGATTTAAACGATAGCCCTTTTCTGTAAATACCTGTGGATTTAAAAACAAGGGAGGATACACAGCAGTCATTATTGTATGGTAAAAAAAGGAAGACAATGAAGAGGATCCACTTACAATGACATTGACTTATAGGTTTGGGGATGAAAGAACGGCTGCCACCATTCGCAAATACTGGTCAATTGTAGAAACCGTCAAAAATCTACCATTCAAGACCTCCAAGAGTGGGCTATAGGAGAGCTAAATCGATAAGAGACCATCTGATACAAACTGATCCGAGAACATGTTACTCTAGCACTACCTGGTTACAACAAACCAAGGGGTGCTACAGATGTTTAGGCTGTCACCTGTAATGGATTGACTACAGGACATTTTTTTAATCATCCTTACAAAAACAAGAAATATTACTTGAAACACAGAGTAACATGTACCACTACCCACATAGCATACTTACTCCACTGTCCGTATGGAAAGTTCTATGTGGGTAAGACGGTAGATACCCTGAGAACTTATATGGCAAATCATAGGATGGCCATAAGAACTGCCATAGAGAAAAAGGAGACAGAGCAACCAGTAGCGAGGCATTTCATGGAGGCTGGACATAAAGTATCGGATCAACGATACACAATTATAGACCACATTCCTATGCCAAACAGAGGTGGCGATAGAGCGAAAACTCTACTCCAAAGTGAATCCAGATGGATATACACACTGGTTGGTTGGTACACATTGGTGCCCAGAGGAATTAATACATGTCTAGACTGGCATTGCTTTATTTAGTGCTAGACCAGAAAATTTAGACACCACACGTTAATTCTAAATTCAGAGACCAGGTCAAACCCAAACAATAATGTGATAGTAATCTGTTAGTAGTCTTGTTATAGATAGTGTTGAACTCACACAGTAAGCTAGCATCCATCTATATTCCCAAAGACCCCTTAATAAATATAAACATTGGAGGGGAGGGAATTAGGAATTAATATTGAGTATATAATATGGTTATATGCTGAATAGAGTTTGAAATAATTATATGTGGAAACAGGTTAACAGTGAAATTATGTTTTCTCTGCTTTATTTTTGTTTTTAATAGATAGAACAGGACCTGCCATGCATGCTTACCGGTGGAGTCCCGTAACCATGGCAACTAACACACACCTGCTGAATCACGTGACAGCAGTAGAGACATGACGTCACTTCCGGAATGCCGCCGGCAGCGGCAAGGAGAGGATCCTTTGGTTGAGGGTTATAAAAGTATACTGTATATTTATTATTATCAGGTATTTGTAGAGCGGCAACAGATTCCACAGCGCTGTAAACATAGTCAATATACAGGATAGCTTTTGCAGGGATCAAGTGGGTAGAGGGCCCTGCCGAGAGTTTCACTGTTGTAGTCGGCTCTTATGAAGGCGATCTGCAAACAGCTGGGCTCATAGGCTTACATTCTAAAGGGTTCAAGGGGAAAGCAATGTAGTTAGGAAAGGTTAGTGTTGGTTGTAAGCATCCCTGAATAGTAGAGTTTTTAGGGAGCGCTTGAAGCTGTTAAAACTAGGGGAGAGTCTTGTGGAGCGAGGCAGAAAGTTCCACAAGATTTTGGCCAGTCTGGAGAAGTCCTGTAGATGGGAATGTGAGGAAGTAACAAGAGAGGAGGAGAGGAGGAGATCCTGAGCTGATCGAAGGTGACAGGATGGAGAGTATCTAGAGACAAGTTCTGAGATGTAGGGGGGAGCAGTGCAGTTGAGAGCTTTGTATGTCAGAGTGAGGATTTTGTGTTTAATCCTATATATAACTTGTATTGTCTGAGGATTGGCCCTATCTCCCCCTCTTGGCATGGGAGGAACGTGATCAATTAACATAGACCTGATACTTGACACGGAGATAGGATGGCAAACCATCGGTGTGCAATTTGTGCTGCATTAAAATCTGGCGAATCAGATCAGCCAGTGGCACGCCACTGTGTGGCTTTGAAACACTCCGTGTCAAGTATCAGGTCTATGCTAATTGATCACGTTCCTCCCATGCCAAGAGGGGGAGATAGGGCCAATAGACTGCTCCAGCTTGAAAGCAGATGGATTCACAGGTTGGACACGTTGGTTCCCAAAGGCCTCAATACCTCACTGGACTTTAGCCCATTCTACTAATATCACACTGAAGCGTTTCTGACCTGGACACTCCTAAATGATAGCTCACTATTCAATAAAAAGTTTCTATATGTACCCCAGGGTGGCACGATGCTATCACACATATGTAATTTTACAACCTTATTTGAATAATTTTTTCAATACATATACTAATGCCTTATACTAGGGGTTACAAATTGAATAACTTCTAAAGTGGTAGGTTTTAACTTGTCTTCATCTGAATGATGTGCTTTAATAGCAAGGTTTTATGTGCTTTTTGTGCTGATGCCTTTAACTGTCTTTTTTGGTAATCATTACCAGTGTTCCCTCTAAGGACAGTTTTGTGTGCAGCCCAGCAGTGAAACAGTTAACAAGAGAACCATACCTTCCCATCTGCATTGTGCAGTGTTTGGTAATTGCAGGGTGTGGTTACCTAATTAACTGTTTCACTGCTGGGCCGCACACAAAACTGGCCTTAGAGGGAACACTGATCATTACCTATACTCTCAGGATGGCCCTTTGTTTGGTCTCCTCCTTTTTTGAGTTTGACAGTTTATAGCATACAGCAACAATAAGGTCTAAACCCCCTATTACGTCCTACGTAGTGTAGCCTAACATGAAATAATAAGACAGCACACCAAGTTGGGAGGAAAAGACCGGTCACGGTCGCGTTTATTAAAATAAACGAATAACTAATGCCTAAAGCGTTATTCGAATTTGCCTTAGGCATTTTACTTAATACCAAACTTGGCAACAAGTTCGTTAACAACAAAACGTTGGCGGCATCTCACCCTAACCTAGCCCCTTTAGTCAGATGGTCAAGGCCCCTTTCGATGCCTGCAACGTGACACCCGGCTGTCACGCCCAATGGCACTGAGAGAGAGCTGTGATGGTTTAGAGGTGTTCGGTCTTGTTCGCCAGGGAGAGGACCCCCAGGCCGGCGCCTGGCGGGCGTAACCCCCCCCTTTAATTAGACCGGCACTCTTCTCTCTCCGTGCCCGCTCCCCAGGGCCCTGACCACCCGCCTAACTGGGCATCAACCCAACCCAGTACGGTGACCTCTCGCAATCGAATCGTACAACCCTATTGATAGAGGTGGGTGACTAAATTAAGAACCCGGTCTTACATAAGGCTAGCTCAAATAAACCTACCCCTGCCGGGTTAGCTCACCCTACAAGCCGCATCGCCGCCAATCCACTGCTACTCCGGGGACGGGTGGGCGGGAAACTTTCCTCTTGAAGTCTGGAACCAAAAAGAGGCCGGATACTCTGCTGCAGGACCCTATAAAGGTAAGAACAAAACACCGCCTCCTCTCCTGCAACAATGTAACAAACAAACACAATCTCCAGACTTCAAGTTGGTAATCCCTTAGTGATGTTACAGGCCCACTAGAGGGCCCTCCACTCTCATAAGGTCTAAACCCCCTATTACGTCCTACGTAGTGTAGCCTAACATGAAATAATAAGACAGCACACCAAGTTGGGAGGAAAAGACCGGTCACGGTCGCGTTTATTAAAATAAACGAATAACTAATGCCTAAAGCGTTATTCGAATTTGCCTTAGGCATTTTACTTAATACCAAACTTGGCAACAAGTTCGTTAACAACAAAACGTTGGCGGCATCTCACCCTAACCTAGCCCCTTTAGTCAGATGGTCAAGGCCCCTTTCGATGCCTGCAACGTGACACCCGGCTGTCACGCCCAATGGCACTGAGAGAGAGCTGTGATGGTTTAGAGGTGTTCGGTCTTGTTCGCCAGGGAGAGGACCCCCAGGCCGGCGCCTGGCGGGCGTAACCCCCCCCTTTAATTAGACCGGCACTCTTCTCTCTCCGTGCCCGCTCCCCAGGGCCCTGACCACCCGCCACAAGAGCCAGGCATTCTCTTGCCGCCACTTAACCGACAGGCACCTACAATAAAATAACATGTCAACAGTAACAAATAACCAAATGAACAACAACAAACAGCTTTTTTTTTTTTTTTTTTTTTTTTTTTTAACTATAATACCCTCAACAAAGTGCTCTTAATATCTGACAGAAACATGTCCAACCCGACATCAGTCAGATGGACCCCATCGGGGCGAAATAGGTCCTTCTTGTCGGCCGTTATCCCATCGTGTCTAATCACGAAGCCCCCCAAGGCCGTGACCGCTCTTCCCAACTCTCTATTGACCTTCTTCCGCACGTTATAGGCTGCTTTCTGGGTCACAATGTGTCGCCAATGCAGCCGAGCAACCACATTTGACCAACCTATTTTGACCTCTTTCAACCACGTGTGCACCCATTTAATATCCGCTGTCATCCTTTTAATAAGGTCCAGGGCCGGTAATGCACCCAAGTCATTACCCCCCAAATGCAGCACAATGACATTCGGCTGCCCCCACCTCCTATGTGCATCCTGCAACAAGGCTGGTAAATCGTCCCACACAAGACCCCTGCGTCCCAACCACCGGAAGTTTGCCCTGGACGTTCGGAATCCAAGTTGTCGCCCTTCCGGCATCCGCAATGCCCTGATGGACGCCCAGTGGATAAATGAGTGTCCCACTATCCACACTCGCACCGGTGGTGAACTTCCCACTGTACCTGGTAAAACAGACGACACCAAATTAAACCTGGGCTAGTGCCCTAGCCCCGCAACAACCGCCCACTCACCTTCTGAAATCCATCAGCAGCCCTGTCCCACACACGCACCCGCCAACCCACCGGGTGTCGCGCAGAAGCTAACTCGCCTAACGCTCAAAGCCACCAGGCCGCCCCTTATCCTAGCAATGCGGACCTGGTGTGGGCCTAATATATGCCTTAAATTGGGCCGACTTCCATCTTCCCAAGCGCTTAATCTCCGCCGATGATTCCCCTTTCTCCGCTGCGCTAGTTGCAGCGCCTATCCGAAAGGAATGGGCCGCTATTCTCTTCGGGTCCAAGCCCGCCAACTCAGCCGTCTTAGCGAGAACTCTCCTAAACTGAAATTTGGACAATGCGGACCCATCCTCGTGCAAGAGAAATTGCGGGCCTTGTCCTGGACGGAGTTTCGCAAACTCCTCTACGCAACGCACAGGGCAGCATATTGCTACCTCATGGCGCGCGAGAGGCAGCCATGTGCCTTTGCCCTCCTGGTCGGTTTTGGACATAGGAACGTACAATAGCACACCCCCTCGCGCTAATCGAACGTGCTCCGCCAATACCCCACCGGACCCCTCAGTCTTCGACGAGGAGACCAGTTCGCTCACCCGAAGGGCACCCGCAAATGCCAACGCAAAAGCGGTTCTAAACAGCAACGTCTCGTAGTCAGACTTGCATACGTCTTGCAGGCACCGAGCCAACTGCTCTAGCCTGTCCGCTGTAATCGGTTCCCTTTTATCCTTCACGCGGGGAGCAGTTCTCCCCCATCCCTTCAGCACTTTCCTTACTAGGAAAGCCCTGGAGTGGTCGACAAAACCCAAAGCCTGGTTAAAGAAAGACACCGCTGCCAGCCTACCAACTGCTCCAGCCCTGCTAATGCCTTCCCCTTTCAACTGAGCCAACCAACCCAACACTTGCACCCTCGAGGCCCCTTGTACCTGAACCTCCCTCTGCCGACAGAAAGTCACCCATCTGTTCCAGTGGCCCAGGTAGGTAGCCCATGTCTTCGGAGCCAGTGATGTCTTAACTAGCCCGAGGATGCCTTCCCAGCCTTCGCCAGCTGCCAAAGAAAAGAAGGGCACGTTAGACCCTCCTTAGCCGCCCTGGGCGCTGCTCTCCTAAACTGCCCCCAGTTGAATCGAGAGAGTGCGTCAGCGATAACATTCTGCACTCCCGGGACGTGTTTGGCGGTGAAAGAGATGTTGAGCTGCAAACAGCGCAACACCAGGTGTCTCAGATAGCTCACCACATGAGGTGAAGCCGCCGACAACCTATTAATGGCGTACACCACGCTTAGATTGTCTGTCCAAAACACCACTGACCTATTTGATAACCGCGCACCCCATATTTCTACAGCTACCACTATGGGGAACAGCTCCAAAAGCGTCAAATTCCTGACGTACCCGGCCTCTATCCAATCCCTGGGCCAAGGAGCGGCGCTCCATTCCCCATCCAGGTAAGCTCCGTACCCGAAGCCACCCGCTGCATCCGTGAAGAGGTGAAGTGCCTGATTGGAGACTGGTGGGTGCCTCCAGAGGCACACCCCGTTGAAGTCAACTAAGAATCTGGCCCAGACTTCCAAGTCCTCCTTCACCTCTATCGTAACGCGCGCCCATTTCGCCTGACCTGGAGGGCCTTTCAACTGGCCCTCCAATCGGCGATTGAAGACCCGGCCCATCGGGATCACGCGCCCAGCAAAGTTCAAGAGGCCTAGCAATGATTGCACCTCCTTGATAGGCACCCTATCGCGTTCCATAATTGCTCGGACCGCCTGCAGCATTCGCTGCACCTTGTCGCCGGGCAATCTACAGACCGCACGCACTGTGTCAATTTCTATCCCCAGAAACGTGATACATGTGCAGGGGCCCTGCGTCTTTTCGTCCGCCAGGGGCACCCCGAAACTGGCCATTACATCCTTCATGGTTCTCATCAGCTGTTCGCAATCCGCGTAACCCGCTCTCCCCACCAGAAGGAAGTCGTCGAGGTAATGGGCGATCGCCCCACCCCCCGACGCCGACCAGACCACCCAGTGCAGAAAGGAACTAAAGCACTCAAATAGTGAGCAGGACAAGGAACACCCCATTGGTAGGCACCTGTCCACATAATAGGACCCTTCGAACCTCATCCCCATGAGCCTAAACGCTGAGGGGTGAAGGGGCAGCAGTCTGAATGCCGACTCAATATCGAGCTTTGCCATCAATGCCCCCGAGCCACACTCCCTAACCACCTCCAGAGCGTTATCAAAAGACTGATAATGCACCGAGCTGATTTCCGGGTCGATCGCATCATTGACTGACCCGCCTTTCGGGAAAGACAGGTGATGAATCAACCTGAATTTCCCCGGCTCCTTCTTTGGCACCACCCCCAATGGCGAAACCACCAGGTTCTCGATGGGAGATTCCGCAAATGGGCCAGACACCCTACCCAATGCGACTTCCTTTGCCAATTTCTCCCTCACCACGTGTGGGAATTCGTAAGCCGTCTTTAAATTTTTGTGTACCCCAGACCCACGCACCATCCTTGTAACCGGTATCTCGAAGCCCCACTCCAGGCCACCCCGGAGCAGTTCCGCTGCCCCCCTGTCTGGATAACGGGCCAGCCAGGGAAGCATAGGGGCCAGCTTAAGCGGGGTTGGGGCCCTTGACCACAGCCCCAGCTTTTGGCGCTGGCTTCGATTGCCCCGAGTCCCTGCGTTTGCTGCAATCGACCCCCGCATGCGGTCCCCCACAATATCTGCAGATGTGGCGAAAGGAGCAACTGCTCCCTCTGTCGCACTGCTTGTCCTGGAATTTCCAGCACTCTCGCCCGCGCCGACCTACCCTCGCACTCTGCCTCGGCGATCCCAGCCGCGCCAGCGTAGGGGGGGTGGGGCCCCCTTCCAACCCCAGCTTCGACCACAGGTGCATGTCCTGCGTGCCGAAATGAAGTAGGTGGTTGCCCACCATCTTCCTCCTGAAGGCCATGTCATATTCCCTCCAAGCACCCTCTTTAAACCTGCCATGGATATCCTCAATAGTATCCTGGTACTTAAAAAGGTTGTGGCCCTGCAGTGGCCACCTATCCACATAACACGCTGCCAGCACTCGGAAGCATTTCAGCCACTCCTCGTATGTTTCAGGCCTGCGCACTTTTTTGGGGCCTGACCCATCTTGGGCCCTTTCTTTCGCCCTAAACGCGTCCAGTGAGAGGTCAAAGACATTAACGTAACGACCCTCCTGTATTTTCTTCACTGTTTTCGCCTTGAGGTGCCCGTACAGGGAATGCACCAAACACGGGTACGTGTCTCCCTGTGCCGCCACCTTACGAGGCACCGCGGCCCCAGGGGGGGCGCCCCCAGGCCCTGCGGGCCCTTGGACCCCTTCAGCGGGTCCTGGCGCCCTGTCCCTCTCCTTCGCCTGCCCTGCCGCCATCTTCTTGATCCAGCGAAACATTCTACGCTGACCCTTTCCAACCAGCCCCAGGTCCTCCCCACTATCTGAACCTGAAACACTAGATGAGGACCCTGTGTCAGCGTGCAGTGTGTGTGGTGCATAGTACTCACAACTTCCCGAGCGGTCTGCTTCGATGGGTGCCTGGGACGAAGATCCGGCCTGCTCTCTTTGCTCTGTGCACTGTCCTGCCACCACTAGCGCACTGGATGCTTCTGCTGCCATTGTGGAAGTATTCCTACTCGATACCTGGGGAGACAAATTAACTTGGGGAGTACTCTGGGCAACGGGTGGAGCGTCAAAAGAGCGATTCCTCCCCTCCACCCTGAGATCCCCCCCAGCGTCCATCCCCAGAGCTGCAACCACAGCCCTTCTAATCAACAGTTCTTGCCCAGGCCCCTCCTGGGCATGAGCACTAAACCCTTGAGGGGCCTGCTGCCTGGCCATCTCACGCAGCGCAATCTCCACAGCTCTCTGTATCATTGCCTCTTGCCCCAGTGCAGTCTGCGGTGCCTCAGGCCTACCCCCCGAAACTCCTGGCCTGTCACCACCAAGCCTCATATTCCCAGGCACCATACACCCATACACATCCTCACCAACCGTAACACACTGTGACCCATGTGCACTGACATGCGTTATCCCCGCATGTGTCCTCCCTCTGCCCCCAGTGACATCCCCCATACTCCTGCCACTGCTGGCTTCCATGACTCTCACAGTATTGCTGCTCATATTCATGCCCCTTCCAGCTCCAGACACTCTCACATGACCGCTAGCTCTATGCCCCCCTTGCGCCTGCGCGCCTGTACCTCCGCGACTCATGTCTGCCTGCGCCGTCTGCGTAGGCCCCACAGCTCTCAACCCCACAGACTCACACCTCCAGCCAGCATCCACCAGGCCTTGGCGCTCCTGCGCCCACACTACAGGCCCATCAGTACTCGTGTGCGCATGCGCGCTTGTACTAGGCCTCGCCTCCTCGCCGCGCTGCTGAGATCCTGCCGCCCCAGCCGCCCTAATGACGACCGGTAAGTCCTGCCGCCTCCGCTGTGCGCTGCCCTCTGCCGCCCCGCCCGCGACCGGGAGCCTCCCCAAGTTACCTGGGCCGCTCCGGTCGCGGGCGGTGTCCTCCGGACCTCTGACCCTCCCTCCAAGATGGCGGCCGCACTCCTCCTCCTCCGATGAGCTGGAGGAGAACATCTCGCGCGACCCGCCATCTGAGAGGGATGGGCCTGCTGCGCACTCTGCCATGTGGGGCCTCGTGGTCCCTGACACACCTGCCCCACTCGCCACAACCCCACCGCCAGCCAGGGCCGCGCTCCCGCCCTGCCCTTGAGCCTCAGGGGCCATCACAGAAGCCAGTGATTGGGCCAGGGCTAGTACCGCCGCCATGGCTACCGGTGGCAATGCAGGCAAAGCCCCAGCCTGTTCACACCCTCCGGTGACAGCTGGACCCCTGCCCGCCTCACACCTCTCCCCAGGGGCCTCCCGCCCCCCACTAGTGCCGGCCTGGGCCTCCACACCGCCCATACACCCCGGCTGAGGAAGGGACACATCCCTGGGCCCCACAGAGCCACCCCCTTTTTTCCCTGCACCACCTTTCCCCTTATTAGCCTGTCCTTTCCCCTTATTGAAACTCCTCTGGGTAGGCCTTTTGGGAGGGGTGGGGGGAACAATTTCATCAAACCCATGCTCCTCTGCTTGTCTTGCAGGTCCTCTCTTCCTGGATGACATCTCCACAACCTCTCTATATCTTTTGGGTGGTAGAGATTTCCTCCTGGATCTATCCATCAGCAAAACTTCCTTCAGGGACACAGAAACTTTCCTCTTGAAGTCTGGAACCAAAAAGAGGCCGGATACTCTGCTGCAGGACCCTATAAAGGTAAGAACAAAACACCGCCTCCTCTCCTGCAACAATGTAACAAACAAACACAATCTCCAGACTTCAAGTTGGTAATCCCTTAGTGATGTTACAGGCCCACTAGAGGGCCCTCCACTCTCATAAACCAGATCTAACCATCGATCCAGATTATGTTCTAATGTGCCATTAAAAAGTATGTTCCCAAAATTATCTAGGGCTATGTTTATGACCGCTATGTCCAAACGTTAAACACGCTATATGTACTGAGGATTGTTTGGTTGCTAATAGCAACAATTACACACATACGTCCTTGATAGTAATACGTATGCGTGATTAAGATACTTCCCACTCTGATGCGTGAGGCTATCCGACGTCGCTATGGCAACGCAGTGCCATGCGTCATCACGCTAGGCACGTTGCGTGCGTACGTGACGTCATTGCCATGGATGGGAAGACGCGAGTGGCAGCATGGCGGCAATAGCTTGCTCTCATCTTTAAAAGGGTTATGTTTTAATTGTGTGTCATATTGGTTTTAAGTGTGCTGCATATTCTTATGTTTACATGCTGACATTTGACAAAGGCACATATTGGTGCCGAAACGTTATGTCTTTTTAACGATACCTAAATAAAATTACTATATTTTACCAAGACCAGTGAGTGCCTGCATTCTGTGGACGTTTTATATTTATATATATATATATATATATATATATATATATATATATATATATATATATATACTGTATATACACGTTGATTGAAGTAGCAGTGTTAGTCCAGAGATTTAGATATCAAAATAACAAGAGTATTGCATTGAGCAATGATACTTTTTTATTGGACTAACTATACATTTATAAGATGGACATAGGACATAGGCTTACCTGCGTACCTATGCATAGAGAGTGTGGAATATACAATATAATTGACTACAGTATATGAAAGTACATTATAAAAAATGTTGATAATGGGTTAAGAAACCAGAGTCCACGTTTAGTCCAGAATTTAACAAGTTGATGTGCATTATTAATTTTATTTCAAAGGTTTTTCTTTCCATGGTGTTTTTGAAGTTGCCTCTGAGAATCTTGATTTTAAGGTTTTGGATGGAGTGGTCAGGTTGGGTGAAATAGTGACCAACAGGGGTACAGCATTTTGTTTTATAGTGGTTTTTGATTGAGTGTCTGTGTAAGTTCATCTGAAGGTGCAGTTTTTGGATTGTTTCTCCAATATAACATTCTACTTCACATGCAGTGCAATGTATCATGTATACCACATTTGCAGATATACATGAATATGCTCGCTTAATTTTATAGGATTTACTCTTGTGATTAGCTGTGCTGCTTTCACAAATGTGTTCACATAATTTGCAGAGAGTTTTGTTGCAGCGTTTGGTTCCATTCTGGGTGTTCTTTATATCAAGGGGTAGCTTTCTGTGGACCAATTTCTATTTTTAGGTTGGCTTTTTTGTATTCCTTCTACAGCAGGGTTATATTTGACTACTAGTGGGATACACTATATGTTTTTTTTCTCCCTGTATTGTAGCAAATGTTCACGTGGGGTATTAAGGGCAGAGTTAATTTGTTTGTTTATAACCTTTGTTTTGTAACCTTTTTCTCTGAATGATTGGGACAGTGTGATTAGGTGTTTGTCACGGTCCTTGGTGTCTGAGCAAATTCTGTGATATCTGGTGGCCTGACTGTAGATTATGTTTTTTTTTTATGTGATTGGGGTGGGAGCTGGAGCTATGGAGGTAGCTGTATCTATCTGTTGGTTTCCTGGATACAGATGAGTGCAATTTGCCATTTGTGATGGATATTGTTGTATCCAGGAAGCTGACTCAGTCTCTAGAAAAGACCATTTTAAGCTTGATTGATGCATGAAATAGATTAAATGATTTATGAAAATGTTCTAGGTTTTTTTCTCCTTCTGTCCATATGATGAAAATATCATCTATGTAGCGACAGTATTTGAAGGGTTTGTGAGGGTGAGTGGCTAGGAATCTCTGTTCTAAGTCAGCTATGAAGAGGTTTGCATACTCTGGTGCCATTGTGGTGCACATGGCTCTTATTGAAGTTATTGGAGTTATTGAAGATGAAATAATTGTGGGTGAGTATAAATTCTGTAAGTTTACTGACTGTAGAAGCACTATCAGGCCCATTTATCAAGCTCCGTACGGAGCTTGAAGGGCCATGTTTCTGGCGAGTCTTCAGACTCGCCAGAAACACAACTTATGAAGCAGCGGTCTAAAGACCGCTGCTCCATAACCCTGTCCGCCTGCTCTGAGCAGGCGGACAGGAATCGCTGGAAATCAACCCAATCGAATACGATCGGGTTGATTGACACCTCCCTGCTGGCGGCTGATTGGCCGCGAGTCAGCAGAGGGCGGCGTTGCACCAGCAGCTCTTGTGAGCTGCTGGTGCAATGTTAAATGTTGAGAGCGTATTGCTCTCCGCATTTAGCGAGGTCTTGCGGACCTGATCCGCAGTGTCGGATCAGGTCCGCAAAACCTTTGATAAATTGGGGCCTATATGTCTGGCTAGAGCTGTCTGAGGAAAGAACGTTTAAGTAGTCATCATTACAATCTTTATGTGGAATATTGCTGCACAGGGATTCCACATCCATTGTCACAAGTATAGTATCCTCTGGCAATTCTGTTATCTGACTGATTTTGTAAAGAAAATCAGTGGTGTCTTTATAAAGCTAGTGGTGTTAATAACTAAGGGCTTAAGAATATTTTCCTCTAGGCCCGATATTTGCTCAGTCAGAGTGTCCATGACAGTTATTATTGGTCTCCCTGGGTTCCCTGGTTTGTGGTTTTTTTGGGAGCATGTAGAATATCCCTATGCTAGGGTTAGAAGGCACTAGTTTGTCCAGTTTATGTTCCGTGTGTTTAGGGAATGCTTTTATTAGTTTTCTAAGTTGCAAAGTGTATTCCTGGGAGGGGTCCTTTTCCAGTTTATTGTAATAAGTTTGATCTGATAATTGTCTATTTCCTTCTGTGGTGTAGTCCTGTGTATTCATGATCACCACTGCTCCTCCCTTGATATACAGACAGATACACACACACAGATATATAGCTACATAGACAGATAAATAGAGACAGACAGACAGACAGACAGACAGATAGATAGATAGATAGATAGACAGATAAGTAGGCTGATAGAGCGAAAAGGCAGACAAATAGATACAAAACATTGCAGTGACAGGGGATATTTATGTACAAAATTACATTGCTTAAAATTATTTTACTAAACCTTTAAAGTTGGATTATACTATATTATTTATTGTACAGATAAATGAATAATCATTTTTAATATATTTAGGGTCTGGAATTAAACAGGCATTAAACCCTGTGAGCTAAATTGTAACTGTTCCTAACTGGCCTCAGTAGAAGAGATAAGATAGGGAGAAATGGTTTTTAAACTTAGGTTACAAAATGGTGGTGCCCATTACTAATGGGAAGCTTTATTAATCTGCATATGCAGCTTTTGAGGCCTTGCAGTGCAGCTGCAACCAAAACATTTAAGAAGCAGAAACTGGTTCTTTATCCTCTCCAGTACATCAGAGGTGAGATAAACCCCCCTGACACTCACTTGTTCAGGCGGGTGATTGACATGCCCTGCTCGCATGCAACTGATTGTATGAGAGCAGGGGGCGGGATTGCACAAGAGAGCACTTTGCAATATTACATTTTGCCGTACGAGGGCTGATTGCAGTCGGTCAGGTTCTCTACTTGCCAATGCAATTTTGATAAATGTTTTACTTTACACTTGTTTCTTCAATAAATAAACAATTATTATAATTTAAATTAACAAAATACATCTACTTATTGTTCTCAGACTGATTTTTTAATACTTTATTATATTTATAATTTATAAAGGGCCAGACTAGGAGTAAGCTGTTTGAAAGTAAGTTGAAAGTAAAACGTTTTCACTCGTGCGATATCCCGATGGGCGTAAAAGATAGAAGTCAATGAATAAAAAAAGTGGGAAAAAAACCCTAACACCCAACTCGCTTGCAAACTTGAACGCATAGTTTTAAGTGCCCTAACCCGACATGAAAATATGAATATTTTACATATTAATGTTTTTCACATATCAGAATATGCTATATTTATTCATAAATACATATATTTTATGGTATTTTTGTAAACTATATATCTTTAAAATATATATTTATTTATAAATACATAGAACATATTCTGCTATGTGCAGAACATTGGAATGTAAAATATTTACAGTAAATACATAGTTAAAACCTTTATTAAATATGAATATTACATACATTTGCTTTTGCATGTTTTTATTCATCTACTTGACTGTAAAGGGCCCCAATGCACTTCTATATATGTGTACATATGTATTTATGTGTTTATATGTGTATATATGTTTGTAAATACATATATACACATATAAATATATCTGTACACACATATAAACATACAGATAGATAGAGTATATAGATAGAAATATAGATAGATAGATGATAGATAGATATACATAGTTAAACATGTATATATATGTATCTCTATGTTAAAGCCCTTTGCAGACTTTTTATTCTAACACCTGAGCCCTTATTGCTTTTTGTGCAATTTAGTTTTTTAAATAATTTTTATTAGATGGTGTTATTATGAGTGTAACTGTACTTCTAAATGTATTCTTAATGTGTTTTGTGACACTTCTTTGTTTTGTGAAACAGTTAACCAGACCTCTGAAGCTGCGCTATCCTGACGCGCGTTAAATTGCACTCAAGAGATCGCATTTATTTTCAACTTGTAATATAAAGCTACATACAACGTGCACAAACATCTGCGATAAATCTAATATCACTTGTGTGTAACTGTTAGCGCGCCACTTGTAATCTGGCACTTAGGGGGCTATTTATCAAGCTGAGGCGGACAGGGGTGCATATATGCACCCCTGTCCACCGCAGCTCGCCTCTGGCAGTCTGAATTTTCCTGGAGGAATTCAGCATTGCACACAAGCGCTATTTTGCGCTCGCGTGCAATCCCGCCCCCTGCCTGCGCACAGCCAATCACATGCGGGCAAGAGCTGTCAATCTCCCCAGTCGGATAAGGCCGGGGAGATTGAATTTCGCCAAACAAGAGGTGGCGAAAGGTTAGGGAAGCAGCGGTCTGATGATGCTCTTGTAAGAGCCTGCAGCCGTAGGGGCTCAAAGGCTGGCAAAAGTCTGATAAATCGACCCCTTAGTGTTTTATGTTCCTTTAAGTTTAAACCCAACACTATTTTTACTCTTCTATAGTTCTAGATTTATAATCACATCCTAAGAGTGACTACCTAACCCTTTCATACCCATCATCTGCCCCATGTAACATTGACAAATAAATATTTGGTTGCTATACACCCCTGGCACATGGGGTGATGTTATTTGGAACCAACATTTGAGCTCAGAAGTAAAAATATGTGAGATTTATTTATGCTTTTATTAATTTTTAAAAGTCCACGGAGAGCTGGTAGAAGTTCTCCCTCTGCATCACAATCTAGGCTATGTGTGAAGCCACATTTCACAAATAATAATCTTGCTGTCTTGTAAACCAACTGAGGTTGAGAAGGGAGAGGTGGAGGATGGTTATGGTGAGAGATGGGGAGAATGAGAAAATTATCTTGTGGTCTCTATTTTCTCTTTTTCTTTCTTTCCTTTTTTCTCCTCCCTCATACGTCATTTCCCACCTGCCTATTGTGTAAGATTCCTTTTCCCCACAACACCTCCACAGAAGATCTCAGTCTTTCATATCTAACATAACCCTCTCTAATGCTCCCTATACCATCCTGCTTCGTCCTTCTAGATCAGAGAGCACTTTGACAGTTGATTTGAAACCATACAACAGAACTTTCTACGGATTCAATTTCTTTTTCTATATCTTTTCCATTATCTTTTAGTTGCCGACTAGCCATATTGCTATTTCTATTAGTTATTATGCCCTTCCTAACTGTACTTGTATACTACACGGGATCCAATAGTGGTCCCTCTGGTCATATCGGAGCGGAGGCACGAGAAAAGCTAAGAGATGTATTTGTTCATTGTTCAGATTTAGGTATAAGTGTTTAGAAATGATGTCTCAGACTTTTTTTTATAACCCAGGTTTCCATTATTTTTCATGCACATCTTTACTTGTCATAGGTATGGTTGACAGAAACTATCATAGTCTTTTGAAGAGATACAGTGCTGGTAAATATGAAGAAAGAAGGCTGCAAAAATGTGTCTTTATTGTTTGGTAAAAATTGGTAAAAAATTGGTAAAAAATACACAAAAGTACTCTGCTCTTATGGATATCAAACAATTGCAAACACAACACAGGTTTATCCAAAAAAAAATCTTTGTATATAAATATGTGTGGCACAATTATTGGCACCTTTTAATCAATACTTTGTGCTACCTCTCTTTTGCCAAGATAACAGCTCTGAGTCTTCTCCTATAATGCCTCATGAGGTTGGAGAATACATGGCAAGGGATCTGAGACCATTCCTCCATACAGAATCTTTACAGATCCTTAAAATTTCAAGGTTGATGCTGGTGGACTCACCTCTTCAGTTCACCCCATAGGTTTTCTAGGGGGTTCAAGTCAGGGGACTGGGATCGCCATGGTAGGACGTTGATTTTATGGTTAGTAAACCATTTTTGTTGATTTTGATGAATGTTTTGGATCATTGTCCTGCTGGAAGATTCAACCATGGCCCATTTTAAGCTTTCTGGCAGAGGCAGTCAGGTGTTCATTTAATATCTGTTGATATTTGATAGAGTCCATGATGCCATGTATCCTAACAAAATGTCCAGGTCCTCTGAAAAAAACCCTGCCCCAAAGCATTAAACAGCCACCACCATATTTAACCGTAGGCATGAGGTACTTTTCCATATAGCTACCTCTCTGTGTGCGCCTCACATACCTCTGGTGTTTATTGCCAAAAAGCTCTATTTTGGTTTCATCTGACCATAGAACCTGATCCTTTTTGATGTTCCTTTAATATCTGGCAAACTGAAGACACTTGAGTTTGTTTTTGGATGAGAGTAGAGGCTTCCAAACAGCTTGTGGTGATGTCGGATTGTAGGATGCAATTAACTTCTGCAGTTCTCCAGCTTTGATCCCTAGAGATATTTTGGCCACTCGAACCATCCTCTTCATTTCCTTCATCTCCTCTTCCAGGTTGATTCAAAACATTTCCAGTTGACTAGAACATATTAATTATTGCCCTGATGGAGGAAATGGGCATTTAATGCTTTTGCTATTTTCTTATAGCCACTTCCCATTTTGTGAAGCTCTACAATCATTTGATGCAAATCACAGCTATATTCCATGGTCTTATGATGAATGACTAAGTGAATTTGGCCTATGTGTTACCTCATATTTACGCTCCCGTGAAATAGGAAGTCATGACTGAACTATTTCCTGTTCCTTGTCACCCAGGGGTACTAAATAATGTAAAATATCAATGGGAATATATTTCAAATTATTTTTTCTCATATGATTTTAAAATTGGTGCCAATAATTGGGGCACACATATATTTAACAAAGTTTTTTTTTTTTAAAAACCTGTGTTGTGTTTGCAATTGTTTGATATCGATGAGAGCAGAGTATTTTTTTGTATGTTGTTAAAGGGACACTGAACCCAAATGTTTTCTTTCTTGATTCAGATAGAGCAGCAATTTTAATCAACTTTCTAATTTACTCCTATTATCATTTTTTTTTAGTTCTCTTGCTATCTTTATTTGAAAAAGAAGGCATCTAAGCTAAGGATCCAGCCAATTTTTGGTTCAGACCCTGGACAGCACCTGTTTATTGGTGGGTGTATTTATCCACCAATCATCAAGAACAACCCAGGTTGTTCACCAAAAATGGGCCGGCATCTAAAATTTGTTAATAGGAGTAAATTAGAAAGTTGATTAAAATTGCATGCTCTATCTGAATCATGAAAGAAAAAATGTGGGTTCAGTGTCCCTTTAACAAAAGGTCAAACGTTTAAACAATAAAGGCATTTTTTCACAGCCTTCTTTGCTCATATTTACAGTGGGTGTTAATATTAGACATGCCTTTAAAGGGTTACTATTCTTAAAGGGACATTAAACACTTTCAGCGAGATTACGAGTTTTGCGTTACAGGCTATGAGGGACTAACTAGCAGTTTCAGCTCACCGCTCACCTACAGACAACACTGGTATTACGGGGTTTTTTCAACCCGGCGTTAGCCTCTAAAAAGTGAGCGGAGAGCAAAATTTAGCTCCACATCTCACTGTAATACCAGCGCTGCTTACGGTAGCAGTGAGCTGGCAAAACGTGCTCGTGCACGATTTCCCCATAGGAATCAATGGGGCAGAATCTGCTGAAAAAAAACCTAACACCTGCAAAAAAGCAGCGTTCAGCTCCTAACGCAGCCCCATTGATTCCTATGGGGAAAGTAAATTTATGTCTACACCTAACACCCTAACATGAACCCCGAGTCTAAACACCCCTAATCTACCGCCCCCGACATCGCCGACACCTGCATTATATTATTAACCCCTAATCTGCCGCTCCGGACACCGTCGCCACCTACATTATACTTATGAACCCCTAATCTGCTGCCCACAACATCGCCGAACCCTACATTATATTTATTAATCCCTAATCTGCCTTCCCAATGTCGCCGCCACCTACCTACACTTATTAACCCCTAATCTGCCACCCTCAACGTCGCCGCCACTATAATAAATATATTAACCCCTAAACCTAAGTCTAACCCTAACCCTAACCCCCCCCCTCTAACTTAAATATAATTTAAAATAATCTAAATACAATTACTACAATTAAATAAATTATTCCTATTTAAAACTAAATACTTACCTATAAAATAAACCCTAAAAAACCTCTTGTGAGCTGCTGGTGCAATGCTGAATACGGAGAGCGTATTGCTCTCCGCATTCAGCGAGGTCTTGCGGACCTGAATCTTTACACTTATTTAGTCAATATTTAAACAGCTAATTAAACTTTAAAAAATACATCTACGTGTTATTCTCAGGCTAATACAGTATTTTCTTTGAATGCATCATTCTACCGTGCATTTATTTAGTGTTTAATGTCCCATTAAATTAAATGCTTTAACACATTCGAGCACAGTAAACTCTAGTCAGTGATGCAAATATGACGTGTCATAATGAATTAGAGAATATAAAATGTGTATTAGAATATCCGTTTAATAAACATACGAAAACAAAACACCAAACAAACTACAGAGACCACAGTAATGAAATGAAGCCACAAATCTGCTTATCTTCCTTCCTTTAACCTTTTATTGTAATCTCACTTACTGATTTAAGAGGCATCACAATTTTATTTGAGATATGACAATTTTATTTGAGATATGACAATTTTATTTGAGATATGACAATTTTATTTGAGATATGACAATTTTATGATTATGCGTTGTATTTTTGGCTTAAATTACACTGGAATCATTAAGGTGGACATTTGTTCTGTAAAATGATATTAAGATTTGAGATTTGCTGATGCATTAATGATATAGAGGAAGTTTCACAGACGTTACATTTTTAACCCCCCTTCTGTTTTCTATTTTAGGGGGAAGGCGATAACCACTTGTGACTTCCTGTCCTGTGAGCAAAAAGCAGAATGTGTGGGGGGCTGTGCAGATGATGCGAGGAGCGAAGAGATCATGGGGCAGGTGCAGAGACAGCTCATGCAGGCTTTGTTGCTGTGCCTGTTTATTGGTGAGAAAACAAATGTTTAATGTGTCTATCAATCTATCTATCTATCTATCTAACTATCTATTGATATCTCTTTCTGTCTATCTGTCTATCTATCTATCCATCTATTTATCATTTATCTATCTCGATGTATTTATCATCTATCAATCTATCATCTATCTATCTATCTATCTATCTATCTATCTATTGGTATCTCTTTATGTCTATCTATCTATCTATCTATCTATCTATCCATTAATTTATCATCTATCAATCTATCATCTATCTATTTATCTATCTATCTATCTATCTATCCATCTATTTATCATCTATCAATCTATCATCTATTTATCTATCTAACCATCTATTTATCATCTATCAATCTATAATCTATCTATCTATCATCTATCGATTTATCATCTATCAATCTATCTATTTATCGTCTATCAATCTATCTATCTCTATCTATCTAGCTATCTATCTATTAATCATCTGTATCTCTTTCTATCTATCTATCTATCTATCTATCTATCTATCTGTATCTATCTATTTATCATCTATCAATCTATCATCTATCTATCTATCTATCTATCTATAATCTATCATCTATCTATCTATTTATTATCAATCAATCAATCAATCTATCCATCTATCTGTATCTCTTTCTATCTATCCATCTATCCATTTATCATCTATCAATCTATTTATCATCTATCAATCTATCTATCTCTATCTATCTATCAATCATATGTATCTCTTTCTATCTATCTATCTATCTATCTATCTATCATCTATCTATCATCTATCTATTTATCATCTATCAATCAATCATCTATCTATCTATCTATCTATCTATCTATCCATCTATCCATTTATCATCTATCAATTTATCGTCTATCAATCTATCTATCTCTATCTATCTATCTATCTATCTATCTATCTATCTATCAATCATCTGTATCTCTTTCTATCTATATATCTATCTATCTATCATCTATCTATCTCAATCTATTTATCATCTATCTATCTATCATCTATCATCTATCTATCTATCTATCTATCTATCTATCTTTCTACCTATCTATCATCTATCTATATATCTATTATCTATCTATCTATCCATCTATTTATCATCTATCAATCTATCATCTATCTATCCGTTTAGCTGTATCTCTTTCTGTCTATCTATCTATCTATCTATCCATCTATTTATCATCTATCTATCTATCTATCAATCATCTGTATCTCTTTCTATCTATCTATCTATCATCTATCTCTATCAATCTATTATCTATCTAGCTATCATCTATCATCTATCTATCTATCTACCTACCTATCTATCATCTATCTATTTATCCATCTATTTATCATCTATCAATCTATCATCTATCTATCCATTTATCTGTATATCTTTCTATCTATCTATCTATCTATCTATCTATCCATCTATTTATCATCTATCAATCTATCTATCTATCTATCTATCAATCTATCCAGCTATCTATTTATCAATGTATAATCCATCTATCCATTTATCTATCTGTCTATATCTATCTATCTATCTATCTATCTATCTATTTTATCAATTTATCTATCTATATCTATTTCTGTCTGTCTATCTATCTATCTATTTATCTATATCTCTTTCTGTCTATCTATCTATTTATCTATATTTCTTTCTGTCTATCAATCTATCTATCATCTATCTATCATCTATCTATATATCTATCTATCATCTATCAATCTATCTTCTGTATGTCTATCTATTATCTATCTATATATCTATCTTTCAATCATCTATCTATCAATCATCTGTCTTTATATCTAGTAATCTAATTACTAATGATCAAGTCTAAAGCGGTGTATATGTTTCTAATTTAGATACATGTGTCCAACTGTTTGTCTGTCTCCCTGTCTGTATCTATCTATCTATCTATCATCTATCTATCTATCTATCTATCTATCTTTTGTCTGTCTGTCTCTATCTTTCTATCTATCTATCTATCTGTCTGTCTATCTATCTGTTGTCTGTCTGTCTGCCACTCTATCTATTAATCAAATCTAAAGCTATTCCTGTATAAATATATATAGTGTTGTAGAAAAGGAAAATTCCAGCCCAAACTGAAATGTACATTAATGCATTTAATCTTTGAATATAAGGATATTTGCAATATACTTGATTAGCAAAAATGTTTTCAATAAAAACTATCAACAGTTTGTCTATTCAGAGAGCTATCAGTGTCTTGTATTGCGCTTGTGATGATTTGATTTGCATAATACAAGTCACTGTCAGCTCTCTGAGTAGACAAAGGGCTAGATTACAAGTGGATCGCTAAATTATCGTGTCTGTGACGGCATCAGAATGAGGCTCCCATAGGAAGCGTGCTCTTGTGAACACAATGTTTTCTAGCAGGCTCGCTTTCGCATTGTGATTAACTTGTAAACCTTGTAATAATATTATAATCCTATAATATAAAAGGCCAAGTGTTTTTGTCCGAAGCTGTCATGCACAGTAGAGACAGTGCGAGGACAAACACACCTGGCCTTAGAGTTTACCTGATCTTTTGTCCAGTGTCCACGCCAAAATGGTTGGCACTCGGCAGGTCCGGACGGGACCCGGGCAGTGTGGGGGTAGGGCCGGGTGTGTCAGGGGTGTGACCGTGCGGGAGTGGGCATGGCCACAGTTGTGCACACGAGAGAGAGAGAGAGAGTAAGATTAATAAAAAGGTGGGAGAGAGAGCAAAAGAGAGGGGGGAGAGAGAGCAAAAGAGAGGGGGAGAGAGAGCAAAATATAGAGGGGGGAGAGAGAGAGGGGGGAGAGAGAAGGGAGAGAGCAAAATATAGGGGGGGCAGAGAGCAAAAGAGAGACAGGGAGAGAAAAAAAAAGAGAGGGTGAGAGAGAGAGAGCAAAAGAGAGGGGGACTAAAAGAGAGGGGGTGAGAGAGAGAGCACAAAAGAGAGAGGGAGAGAGAGTGCAAAAGAGAGGGGGAGAGAGACTGCAAATGAGAGAGAGCAAAAGAGAGGGGGAGATAGAGGGAGAGAGAAAGAAAAAGAGAGGAGAAGAGAGAGAGAGTGCAAAAGAGAGGAGGAGAGAGCGCAAACGAGAGGGGGAGAGAGAGCGCAAAAGAGAGGGGAGAGAGAAGGAGCGCAAAAGAGAAGGGGAGAGTGAGCGCAAAAGAGGGGAAGAGAGAACACAGAGAGAGAATGCTAAAGAGAGGGGGGAGAGAGTGCAAAAGAGAGGGAGCGGAGAGAGAGAGCAAAAGAGATGGGGGAGAGAAAGAGAGCAAAAGAGAGGGGGGAGAGAGAGAGCAAAAGAGAGGGTGAGAGAGAGAGAGAGCAAAAGAGGGGGGGAGAGAGAGAGCAAAAGAGAGCAGGGCAGAGAGCAAAAGAGAGGCGGGGAGAGAGAGAAAAAGAGAGGGTGA